>NC_026151.1:2401689-2529618 GCF_000512975.1 Sesamum indicum
AATCATATCAAAACAATAACCAGTTTGTCAAGTTAAAATTGGCATTTAGTGAGCAGATGATTTGACAATTTAAAGGCACATCTGAAGGAACAAAGAAAAGGTTGGATGATCAAATATTACCTACTGACAGCATGGCGGGCCTTTCCATGGGTAGCAGATCCAGGAATAGCAATCATGCGAATCCTGTTGTTTGCATCACGGCCTATTGGGACATCAATGCGCCCAGTGGCTGGTGACGGCACTCCACATGTAAGACTGACGTATACCCTCTTTATAGTGCGCTCCTTGAACTGTTCCGCTAGACATGCATGAGAATGCTCATCCTGCAGAGAGAAGGATAACAAAAAATATATACTGCTTAAAACTCAAATTGCCTAGAAATATGAGGATCGGCGAAAACTCAAAGTTAATTGTTTTCAGTAACTGAAAGAGGTAATTACCTTTGCAACTACAAGCAATCCGCTGGTCCCTTTGTCTAATCTGTGCACAATTCCAGGGCGTACAGATGACTCATAGAGGCCAGAACCAATACCTACATTTTCACCTTGATCTACAGAAAAGGCACTGACCTCATCTTCTGAATCATCAACAATCTCAGGCTGTGCTTCTGGATTCAAACATACAGTGGAGAGCCTACAATGGCGAAGAATTCCATTAACAAGTGTTCCAGATGCATTGCCTGGTGCTGGATGAACAACCTGCCTTACAATGAAATTTCACATTAAAACTGTAACAAGCAGGCTTTATCTGCCTGTTTTTTATTGCAAGCAGACTATCAGAAAGGGTAAGAATGTAATCTAACTACCATTTAAAGGCTATTGAAGATGAAAATTTCTTAATTGGTTTTTTATATCTTTTACTATGCTCTAAACCCATACAAAAATTTCATCAGAGATGACACCAAAGCAATAACATAGCTAAAAAGCAGACAACATTAGCATGATTCAATTGCAATATGTTAAATTGGCCAAGACCTTTCTAACTTGATTTCTTGGTCGCCAAAATATTGGGGCTTATAAAACTTGCAGCACCTTCATAATAAATAGTCACTACAAGCAATCAAAACTAAAAAGAAAATGGATAATCTCTAAGAGCTCCTTTAACCATCAGAATACTTTCAACCAAATGCCGGTTTCAAGAAACACACATTTGAGTTCTCAATTCATCTCAATTTTTCAGCTTTCTGGGAAAGGGAAATTTAAACCACAAACTGAAGAACAGGCTTGTTCACAACAAGCACGTGTTCATCTTCATACACTATATCCAATGGAATATCTTCTGCTTCAGCTCTCAAAGGCTGCAACTCCGCTATGGTGCAATTCACCACGTCCCCATCTCTCACCACGTGAGAAACCTTTGATATATCATAATCAACTATCATTAACAAACCAGAGATTCATACATTAAATTTAAAAACATTTTCCCTTACAAACATTGAAAGGCAAGATAACTCATACTCTCAAAATGAATATCCCTGCTCCACAAGGACAACTCTCAACTACAAGAACTAACCAAAAAGGAAAAATAAGTCAGCAACCTTATCGATGACGTGGCCATTGACAGACACCAATCCTGAACGTATGCTGGATTGAACTCTAGCTCTACTGATGCCGTTGATGCGAGACGAAATCCATGAATCTAGTCTCAGCTTCCCAGAATCCAATTCCACTTTTTCCTCAATTTTGACGCCGGAATAATTGTTCGGCCTGCCGGAAAATGGGCCTTGGAAGTCATCGGACTCGGAGTTAGCTGCCGCATAAGATTTAGAATAAGCACAGGCCGTGCTTATGATCTTTCGCAGGGAGAGGTTTCTAGGGTTTATGGGAAGGGGTTTAGCTGAGTTCAAATACAAGGAGTGAAGTGACAACATCTTCGTGGCTCTTCTGATAAATAAAAATGTGGGCTTTTTATCGATGCTGAATTGGAAGGACGAAAATAGTCCAAATCCGGTTAGGTCATAACCCGTATCCTGCTACTATGCGGGTCGGTACAATTTGGGCGGGTCTTCCTCTAAACGGATATCTAAACTATAAATATTATGATTGTCTCAAGTAGGAATTGTTAAAACTTTAGAATTACAGTACAATTAGTTAATAGCTCATGTTAAGGTACGGGAGTATTATTTTTCCAAAGAGATAAATAAATAATTTTATATTTAAATTTAAAATAATTAATACGTATATACAACACAAAACTTATATTTAATATAAAATTAAAATTCAGATTATTTTACTAAATAAATTTATTTAAAATAATAAGTTAATTTTTTGGATAAAGATTATCAATATTATACTTATCTAAATTTAAATAAAAACATATATATATTTTTTTAAAGTATTATTAGATAAAATATAAGATTTAAATTATATTAGTAACTAATTTATCAAATAAACTTATGTAATTCTTTTGAATAAAGATAGACAATTATGTAATTAATTAAATTAAAAAATATAAAATTATTTTACTACATGATAAAATAAAATTTTAAATAAATTATCAAAATATAGACATATATTTCGATAGTATCTACATTTTTATTTGATTATATATTATTAGTCCTAAAAGAATTGAGTGAAAGTTATTATTAAGTTTATAGTATTGTGCAATTTATTCAAATTGGTACAAGATTTACGAATTTATTCTTTTTTAAATACAAGATAATTAATTACCACTATATTCGAATTGCTGACTGGTAGAAGTGTTCATAAAAAATGCATGACAACCCCAACCAATTGGCGTAACTCAAACCGCACTGCAATTGGCTGGTTAAAGGTGGGTTGGGTTGGTTTTGGGCTAGTAAAAAAAAGACCGTATTTTAGCTATTGGGTATGATTTTACACATATATAAACCGCATTCGACCACTATAATAATAATAACAACAACATACTAGAACTTATATAAAAAAAATATCATTCATAAGGCAACATTCAAGACAATAATAATAATTACGATACTTCTATTGATATTGTATACTATATTTATCTTCTGTATTATAAATGTGTGAACGATTTGCCATATTTTATTTTTCTTTTTTTCTTTGTGATGTCAATATATCCTTTCATATAATAATAGAATTACAAATTTATGTGTCCAAACAAATAACTTTGCAATTAGTTTTTATAATATAGTTGTTAATTATGCCCATCGTTGAATTGAAACATAATTATAACAAAATAAATAATAATAAAGAGTTTTAATCACAACTAAAGTATAATAACTATTTAAAATATAAATATTTAAAACAAATTAATAGTAACTAGGAAAAATATATAGGCTACATAAATAGAAGAAGATACGCTATGTTTGTTTTCATTTTCAACTTATTTTCGAGACAAATCAAAACATACCCAATGTTTGCCATCATTCAAAAATACCTTATTTAGGTGTTTTAAACTGTTTTAGCACAAATATATACATATATATAAATATATAAAAAAATGCATGATTTGACAATGATTTGACAATGAATAGTAATTTTTGTCTTCCAAAACACAACATTAAACATACAATACTTATTTTAAATTATCTCTAACACACACTTATTTATCTTTATTTTTCTCTCTCCATCTCCATAAAACACAACAAAACACACAGAAAATGAATCCAAACATTATGGACATTTTTTATGAACAAAAGTAATATGAGGCCTGAAAAATATTTGATAACAAATATTAAACTAGAATTAAAAACACCAACTTAAAATAAATTAAATAATTTTAATATATTTTTATATTGTAAAGTATACGATCCACATACTTTTAAATTTTTTAATGCATTACTTCTCCATATAAAAAAAATCAATCACTATATATTTTTATTTATATGTCTTAGTCATTGTATATCCTACACATGCACATACATATCATGCGTGTGTCTTTTTGTGTGCTTGTTGTAAATGATATTATTATTTTATTACAACATGTTTTTATAATCACCTTATTTCATTTCAAATAATATATATTTAATATTTATATATTGTGATCAGTTTAATTCGAAATAAGGGTTTTTTTCACAATCTTGTTAAAAAAATAGGTAAGTTTTTCATATTTATTTTTATTCTTCTATAATGAAATATATAACCACGTATATTTTACATATTATAATTGATATATCATATATTTTATATTTTTGCTAACTATCAGTATAAGAAAATGTATTTATTGTGATAAACAATTATATCAAAAACATAAATTGTCATAAAATATTAATATAATTATATAAGTGATTGAATTTATACTAAAAATGGTAAAACCGCCCCAATCTAATTAGACCACAAAGTGCGAGTTTCATAAATTGTCGAGTTAAGTTTGCACTAAACTTTAGAAGACCAAAGACATTGAATTGAGTCGAAGAATTATCTAAATCGGTCCGACCCGCACTACGTACAATCATACTAACAGGGGAATTAGTAGGCATCCAAGTACAGCTTTTTGGGTCCGTCTCAAGCCCAAGTACCCATCCACCCCAACCCAACCCGAATGTATCCGCGAACTATTGTTCGGAGTTGTACAAGTATTGTTCAAGAACCAAACAGTAGGAAGAGTAAAAACAAAAAATGGTTTCAGAGATGTCAAATTCGCAGCCGGTGGATGGAGGGGCAGCGGCGAATCTGCCGCGAACTTTTAAGTATTTGTTAGGTTTGTTAGTTTCAGTTCCTTCAGTCAATCTTCATCTCATTGGAATAAAAAATTGTTAGTTTGCGATAGACTATTTATGTGTCGTGATGTGTGTGTATAGCTACGCAGTTTCTGGCAAGGGGAATTCCATTCATATTCAATTCCTGGATTGTCAGACACCTATCCGAAGAAGATTATGCGGTAATTTCATTTTTGAGAGCTCGTTATTTGTTTGTTTTTCTCTTTCCCCTTCCAGAGGAGAAAATTTGACTTTACCAGTAAAAACGATGGAAGTATACTGAGGAAAAAAACGTCGCCTGTAAGAATTGAAGATTTAGAAATAATTTTAGAATTTGAACTGTTTTTCACTGGATTCCAGCTGAAAAGACTTGACTTTGGGTCCCGTACGGACAGGATTATTTCTTATTTAGCTACTATAGCAATTGAGGTGTGGTCATTTTTGGGAAGACATAAATCCAAATTTTCAAACTTTCGAATTTTGTGGTTTATTGGTAATGGTAATGATGATGCTACAATACTTGTAGTGTTGTTTGAGGTATGGCCGTTGTACAGTGTTTGAGAAAGGTCGGACATGGGTCTGGTACTCGAATATTTGACATGGGTGTCTTGAAAGATATCAGAAGCATGTCTATGCAAAGTGTTTTGTTGTTCACCATTTTGAGATTTGGCATATGTAGGACTTATGCTACTGAGTTCTTAATTTTTTATGATTCCCTGTATTTTCGTTCTTCTAATTTCCATAATAATCAAGAGAATTGCATGTGTATAAAAGTGACATCGACATTATAACTTCTCTAGTCCTATTGACTATTCTTTGTTTGTTTGTTTCTAGTGCTATCTAACGCTCTGTATTTCTCGAATAATGCAGCTCTATGCTGTACAATTCCATCTGTTTGTTACCTGTGTATTGTTTCTCAGTAGAGAGGGGTTCCGGCGAGCATGCATGAGGGCAGATATCAAATGGTACCTTCGAATGCTATCACTTCACAAATTATTGCATTCAATTTGTATATTTGGTTCATGCTGTTAGACTTCTGTTTTAGGACTTCATTTCCTGCACTACTTCAGATTTAATGCTCCCATTAAGTACTAGGGTAGTGTCATGAAGTTCTTTTTTCAGAACTTCACATATAGCAAATGCTTCTATCATATAGATGACAAAAAGCAGATACCTAAAATTACTTTATTATTGCTTTAAAGGTGCTAAAAAGTTACCTAAATTTGGTTTGTTTATCAACAATCAAGTTCAGGTGTGCTTTCCTATTTAGGAAAATGTGCCTGTTAGAGTCCATATCATGTTTGTGTGCTCGTTCTCCCAGCTTTCTAAATGCATGTCTGCCAAGTGCTCTAGTGTCATCAATTATACTTTTGTGATGACAGTAACGAAAATGGCATATATCATGAATTGTTACTTTTGTTCAGTTTTCTTAATATAATCTGAAAAATTGATTTTGCTGTATCTTGCAGTGATGGTGCTTCAGCAACAGGACCAAATGCAGCTAAGCTTTTGAAAGTAGCCTGGATGACTTTCCCTTTAGGAATACTAGTTACAATTTCAGCATGTTTATTCGTATTTTGGTGGCAAGGGCTAAGTTATTCTAGTTCATATGCACAGGCTATCTTGATTAATGGTAAGAAAATTCAAAAACTGCATGCTTAGCAAATCTAACCTGATATAAACCAGGACTGATTTGGGTGGTTGAGGTTGGACAGATGTGAGAATTAGATTCTCAAAAGAGAAGGTATTACATTTAAAATATTGAAATGCTTAAAAAATTTAATGGTGCAAAATGCAACTTCAAGTATTTTGGTGCTTGGATCATTATTTTCTTCAAATATTATTGCTGTTTGGGTTGTTTCTTATCATCTACATCATTGGTTGGTATTGTTATTATTTTGATTAGTGTTGTTATTATAGATCTAAGGTCCTTCTTTGTTTATTGATTAACTGTGGGCAGTGGGGAGTGGGTCTGTGACTTTAGGTTTGGCATGTATTACTCCAGTTCTTAATGTAGGTTATCTTTAATTGAGTCGATGAAATATTAGATAGTTGCTGAAGTTTTTGAGCACCAGTTATGTTTCTTTGATTATTTATTATGATCAGGAAATGGAATGATTAATGGGCATATGATTGAAGAGTTCTTCCCGTAAACGATTCTCTCTCTTCTTCTGATTAAATTTCTTCATGCATATGCAGGTTTTGCTTGTGTACTTGAGCTACTGGCAGAACCATTTTATATATTGTCCCAGAATTTGGTTCTTCTCAGATTGCGGCTGGTTGCTGAAACTGTAGCCACTCTTTCACGCTGTATAGTAACATATATCCTCATCCTGAAGCAACCTGGCATGGTACGTAAGAATGCTTCATATTGATTTTCGTACTTTGGAGTAGCAAAGTGAATTTGACTAAGTTATATCATTTACCTAGAAGAGTCTTTGCAGTCCTTTGTATTATACTTCATTATTGAGCAAGCATGTTGACTTTGATAAGAATGGAAACTCAAAGTTGCTTAAAAGTACTGTGTCTTAGTAAATGGATACATTTATTGTTGTATTGATGTATGTATATCGATATGTGTTTGTGTTTAATGGTTTTGGTTTGGGAAACATGGATGCTTAGTTAATAGGATATAAAATTCAATAATGTAGTCGTAGTCATCTGGAATTGTTAATCTTCTGAAGGTTCGAACGAATCTTTATTTGCCCTGACTGATTTGATTTCTTCTTCAAGAAACCTTCCAGTATCTCTTGCCTTCATCTTTTAATTGTTTGATTCGAAAGTATAAACATGTCCAAACTGTGTCATCAATTCCTATCTTGTTATCTGTTTCATATGCTGGCGTTATAGCCTCTCTTCATAGTTTTTCAGCTTCTTTCTTGTCCCTGTATGTAATATCTTAATCCATCTTTTACTGTCCTCATATTTTATATGTTTGTGTGTGGTCTGCAATTCTGCTTAACTGCGACTAGTGAATTAATTACTGTTGTTTGAATTGCAGGAGAAAGCAATTGTATTTGCCCTGTCACAGGTTGCATATGGAGCATCTATTTTCTTAGGTTATTGGAGCTACTTTCTTCTATTTCGAGCATATAAAACTTCAGTTCTTTTTCCATTCAGGTATTAATTTTCTTTTAGGCCCATAAGTATCTATGTTGGAAGAAAATATGTGACTTATTCGTGGAGGATGAGTGTTGAAGTATATTTCCTGAAAACATTTTCTTGATTTGCAGCCTGGAAAATCTTCACCATGTTGTGTCAGTATGTTCCATTGTTCCACGTAATCCATCCGAATATTGGGTCTTTGTCCTTATTAAGGACTAAGCTATTGATTAGTGTGTAATATAATTCATACACAAGTCAAAGAAGTCTTCTGGGATTCTCTTTTCTTTTTTGTGCATTTTTCCCTTGTACAAGATTATATTCTGAAAAGGTGTCAATCAGGATAATCAAGTGCTCTTACTGTTCTTGTTAGCTTTAGTATACAGTACCTAATCAAGAACTGTAAGATGGAGTAATTTAATCAATGGAATGTTTCTTTTATCCCATATGCTACAATGTTTGGTTAGTTTAATGTAAAAGCAATTCTCCTATTGTTCCCTTAAAATTGGGTGACATAATTCATCTTCCGATTAGATTTGAAGGTTTGACAAAAGCAAGTGAGGTCACTGCCTTCCGTTTTCACTGTTAACTGATAAATTTTGTTGCAGGAAAGGAAATACAATGGGTTATGACCAAGCACTTGCTAACATGTGTATGATTTTTACTCTTCAATCTTTTCGGAAGTTGATTCTTCAGGAAGGTGAAAAGATGGTCCTTGTATGGTTGGACACGCCATATAACCAAGCAGTATACGGACTTGTAGAGAAACTAGGTGAGTCGATCATGATCTCTTTGCCTTGCAATCAAATTTATTTTTGCAAGATAGCATGTTTTCCTCAGATGGATGCTATTGCTTGATATGGATCAAGCATGCAATTTTGAGTGTTTTCCTATCTCCTTTCCACCATTTAGATGGTATTTTGAGAATTTGGTTGATCTCTCAGGTAGCTTAGTGGTGAGGCTGGTTTTTCTTCCATTTGAGGAAAGTTCCTATGTTACATTTGCAAGGTCTGCATCAGGTTTATATCTCTTCTTTTGTGTATTTTTCTTATATAGCATTTAGAAATGAATAGTCGCATCACGATAGTTTGCAGTCACTGTTGAATGACTTGTTTGTGTACTTATTAAGATTTATTCTACTGGTGGCCATTGTTTGTATGTGGAGATGCTGAAATATATGATGAGATATGAAGGGTAGGCATCATTCCTGACAAATTGCTGAAACCCTTTTTACTACATAATGTAGGTCTGCCCTGCTTCTTCACTATCACTCACAAAACTTTCAAACTGTCTAAGTTCTATAAAGGTTGAAGCATTTTTTCCTGAGTGAAAAAGTTCATTGCTTAGGGGCTTTATCCATTTATAGAAAGCTTTCTCCTTGAGTTTGGCATTTCAGTGTAATCTGAAGAAGAACAGCTTTTTCATCCCTACCCTCTTATGGATGATATAAACCAGTTCTTTAATGAACAGTCCCCATCCCAGATAATAACAGATGCTGATATACTTCTCTATTATCGTATTTTGAACTAACTATAACTTCCACAAGAAACTGCATTATCAGAATTTATGATCGTTGATTGGTTTAAGTAGTTCCCATCAAAACTCCGAGTCTTTTTAACCTAACTGCATGCATCTTATATCACAGGTAATATTTCATTCATTTCTCGCAAGTGAATTTAGTTGTGAACTTTATGTTCGTGCAGGAGAGTACGAAGAGAAAAAGAAGAACCTGGGAAGGCGTCTGACAGATGCGCTAAAACTTGTTTTGCTAATAGGTATCTACTGCACCACAGTTTGTTCGAAAAATATCATTTCTTGTTCTTTCAGTGTGGTATTGCAAGTAATATTCCTTATAAGTTGATTATTATCTTAACAATATTGAAACTGCATCCACTTGTACCATGTTAAGCTAAAAGTTGATTAATTCCTTATGGTGACTGATGTACTTGGGTTATAAAAGTGCAGAAGAAAATGAGATCCTCTTTGTTTAAAAGATTAGCTGCTAAGTCATAATGCATTTTAAAAGCTCTGGCTGCTTGGCATCAATTTCTTTGACTGTCAGTTCTTGGAAAACCTTTCATATCCTACTTTTGTGAATGAGCAGTTAGCACAAAGGTTTTGGGTAAGTTTTCTTGCAATTGATCTGATTTTGAATCCATGATCCATAACCATAACTTCTGATACAGTCTTCAAAGGGCAAGTTGCCTGCTAGTAGTGTAGTACCTCCAACTTTGAGAAAAGCTGACATCACTGGGTCTTTCAATTCTAATTCAATCTTCCTTCAACTTTGGTATGTCTAATCTGTGTGGCAGAGACTAAAACAGATGTATTCTCCTTATCTTCTGATTGTTCTGGAATGAGAAACCAGATACAAGAGGGAAGACCTGATAATTTGCCCTTCTCTTCTTCTCTTCACGACTGATTCAGTGGTTAAAAGTAAATCACACGTCATAGCTTGGCTCTACATCATCCTCCCTCATGAAGCAAAGTGCACTCTTCTGCTTTATGTACCTATTGCTAAAAGTGTTGCATTGTAGAAATAATGGGTAATGTGTTGTTCTATAGAAAATGACTATTAACAATGATAGAAAAAGGTGACGGGCAATACTTTGTTTTATTAGATAGGTTCATGTTTGAAGATGATAATAATTTTAACTGACAAAAACAATGATGTGTTAGAGAATTGTAAACTCACATTTTTCCAAATCTTCCTGCTGGAAAAACGATTATGCATTTTTAGCAAGGGGTTTGGATATTTTGATGTCTCAACTCTCAAGTTTGTATCATAAAACCTTATATGTGTGCCAAAATGGTGTGATTCTCTAGCAATGCGTCTTTTATTCTTCTCTAAATTTAATAGCTCTTTATTTGGTTAGGTTTGGTGGTTATCGCATTTGGTCCAAGCTATTCGTATTCCCTCATCAGGCTGTTGTATGGTAGAAAATGGAGTGATGGAGAAGCTTCGGTAGCACTCCAGTATTATTGCCTTTACGTGATAGTTTTGGCCATGAATGGTAAGTGGTTATACATATCGTGATGTTACATTATTTTTGTGGTCCATATCACTGAATTGTACTTCGCATATTTTACCATTCTTCTTGTCCTCCTGATTTTATTGCATCTCTTTAGATAAACTCGATACAACTAAAATTGGTTTTAGCAGTTGTTGAAATAATCACATCAATGGAGTTCTTAATATTGAAGGATTACTATGATTCTGATATAAGTTTGATTGAATCAAAATCTTGCATCATACGGAGGAGTTGGTGTTATGGAATTAAAGTTATTTCCTATTTTATTATTTAATTAGGGACGTCCGAAGCATTTTTGCATGCAGTTGCGACAGAGGATCAACTTAAACGGTCAAATGACTCATTACTTGTCTTCTCATTGATTTACCTGGTCTTAAATGTCCTACTTATAAGATCAGCAGGCGCAATTGGATTAATATTAGCAAATTCTTTGAGTATCCTTCACAATTCCTGTAATTTTGTGATAAATTCTTATTATGGTAACTCTTGTCTGTCCTGTTTGCTGCCATTCATGCAAATTTATGATGTTAAGCTGCTGTGGAATGTGTTGGTGAAATAACTATGTGATCACTGATGCTGTTCTAAAACCCGGTGTATTATGCCTTGGAATCTTTGAGTTTCTGCAGATCTTGGTATAAGCTATCAGCTGCTGACGCTATTTACTTTTCATATAGTAGCAAAATGTGATATTTAGCAACTAGTTTATTGGGTTTAACTGGTTGGAGTGACGAGAATAAGCACTTGTCAAGCTTTAGCTGACATCTTGGAGTTCCAAGAAATCGTTTCAAGCAATTACTAAGCTAGAGAGATGACAGTTATCTATCTGCTTCATCCTGTGAATATTGAAGACCTGGAATTGGAGGGTTTTTGGGTTTGAGATGTCATTTATTTTATAAGTCTATTTCCTACTGTTTCTTTCCTTCATATGTCCTGACAGTAAGGACGACTCCTGCTTTCGTTGTGGGTGCTTTCGTTAGTCACTCAGTGTGCAGTAGTAAGAATCATGTAAGTGGCATCTCTAGTCACACAAAGGTGAATGGCTGGGTGGATTTGTTGAGTTTTTTGTTATAAATATCTGAATGTTGCCAATACATTTTTTCTTGTTGATGCAATACTGGTGATATGTTAATAATTGCTTGACAATTGCTGTGCCTTTGCTTCCTTGACTGTAATAAAGACATGATCTTCAGGATAATTTATTCAGCGGTTTTCATCAGAAAATATTTCAAGGTATAGCCCTAATATTTCAGCTTGACCTTTGGGAATATGACAATGTTATCTCATGTGTGTATTTTAACTTGGACTTTTGATGGATTACATGTCGTTTTCTCAGGATTCTTCCTCCTTTTCGTTTAGTGGTTGCTTGCCAGCAGGCTATGAGTTTCTACTAGTTTCAGGTGTAGCCACTTTCATCCTTGAGAGAACATATCTGAACCGAGATCACTTCTGGGCCACCTTTACTGTTCACTTCTCCTTTGGCTTGGCATGTTTCAGCGTAGCGGCTTTTGTAATGTGAGTCCTTTCTTGTGCACTTTTTCATCATGTAACATGTTTCCTTGCTCAAGCTGCTTCTGGCTGTGTCATAGCACCTCATCATCTCATATTGGTCATTGTAGACCTAAAACTGTTGCCCGGTAGTTTTAACAATTCTAGTAATTTTTTTTTTCATCAGCTACAAAAAGGAGAAGCTCTTCATTAGCAAAATTATACGCTTCCGTGAGCATGCTGATTGAAGCTGGTGAAGATCCAAGGTTAGATGTATATTCACGCTTATCTTTATTTATATTTTGTAGAAATATTTACGAAAAAATTATTTTGATAGTTACTAGCCTTACCATGCGCTTACAACAAGAAATGTAGAAATTTGCTGTAAGTTTATCATTGGAGGTTGTGAAGGCATCTGCCTCGTTATACTTGTAAATTTTACATTAATTGGCTAGGGTATTTAAGGGAAGTGTGAATTGTTAAATTTATGAGGAATACTTGAACAGAAGTTCCTGGATGGAAATGTTAAGTGTGCGAAGACATTAATGTTATTACTTCTCGATAGTTGGAGATCTACTGCCAAATTACGATATTTTGATGTTTGCTTAAGAAGTTTTGTGTCCCACAAATATTTTCTCCAAATTGCAGGAACTACTTTGGTGTTGAAAACTCATGAAGTGTATCATGATCAATGTGATTTTGGATCGACCATAGATACTATAGAAGAATTCCACTCCTGGAGTTTGGCCCAGGTACTTCAAAGAGATGGAAGATCAACTATCCTTTCTGTTTAAAGTGCCCCATTTACTCCGTGGTTCATATCGTGCACCACCAGCTTTAATATATCACCAACTGTTCCCCTTCTCATCCAGCATTCAAGACAACCAAGATCTCAGCCTTGGGTTGGATCGGTCTAACAATTTGGTCCAGTTGTCATAATTTTGGATTAGCTGCCAAAGTTGCAGCATAACATTCGATTCTGGACCTGCTTGTATGATTTTGGTGGCCTCAAAACTTTTGGGATGCTTTTGAATATACAAAGTGACTTGTGAATACAAATCTAACAATGATATGTGTAGATTCTGAAGATGGGAGTACACTTTAGGATTCAAATCTTCCTGGGATTTGCATTGGCTTCTGATTAAAGTACTAAAATTGTGATCGCTTGTGTTTTCATTTCTACTACCAATGAAAGTAGAGTCGCTTGTTTGACTTATATTTTTTTTCCCTTACACAAACCAAAAAATTTTACAACTGAATAGTACCTTAACTCGGTCGGATCGCCAGCAAATGATGAATTGCTGGGTTCCGCTCTACTCCGGAGCTTTCCGACCAGCAAATGATGAATTGCTGGGTTCCGCTCTACTCCGGAGCTTTCCGATTCTTCCGGCAGCCCTGTTTATGAGTATAAAACCAGTCTTTCCTATGGCCAGTGGCTCTGTACGTGGCACTGATTTGTCAGGGAAATTTAATTTAGATTGATTTTGGTAAATTTTAATTAATTATTTAACAAATATATTAGATTTCTTGTGTGTGTTATTAGTTTACTGTTAAATTGGTGATAAAATACATTATTTACTTAGAATCCAATTTAATTAGAGTAAAAAAATCCTTATATGCTAAAAGAGGGAATTATTCTTGGAAATTTGGACTTAAAGAACTCAACCAAAACTTGGATTGATCTCATTCATGTTTTCTCATAAAATTTAAAAGATAAGTGTACTGTTTTCCTCTAATATTATGGTGTAATTATATATAGAGATCATGTGATGCTTGTGGGAGTTGGGAAGAAATAAACAAAAAAGTAATAGATATTAGTAAGTGTGATACATTTCATGTATATGCATAATTTTTAAAAATCTATTAAAATAAAATGTTTATATAAATTATATTATTACTTTTTGTATAGTAAAATATTATTTAAAAACATATATTACGGTAATAAGTTAATATAAGTTTGTTATTTATAAAAGAATATTAACAAACGAAGATAATAAATAATATTAAAAAAATAAAAAAAAATGGACGAGAAGACAATAACTATAGAAAGTAGTTATAAAAATGGAGAAGTATAAATGCTCTTTTCGGCCTCAACATATATCCCGGGTCGACTTTCAGTGTAGACCGTAACCGAAATTAGTTGACACGTGGCGAAATTGGACAGGTCAGTGATGACGTTTCAAATGCCCCTTACCTCATCAATGGCGTATCCATCATCACTCACACTCCTCATCTATATATACATCACTGCACTCCACTCATTTCCATCCATTCTCCTCACAATCCATACACAAATACTTATATAATTTCAATACAGATCCTGAACAAATAACAGCTTTCTCCAATGGCTGAATCAGTCAAGGCATTCGGTTGGGCCGCCAGAGACTCCTCCGGAGTTCTCTCTCCTTTCGATTTCTCAAGACGCTCCACCGCCGACCGCGACGTCCAGTTCAAAGTATTGTACTGCGGCATCTGTCATTCCGATCTTCACGGCATCAAGAATGAATGGGGCTTCACCAATTACCCCATGGTGCCTGGCCACGAAATCGTCGGAGTGGTAACTGAAGTCGGGTCCAAGGTCCAGAAGTTTCGTGTCGGGGACAAAGTCGGCGTGGGATGTTTGGTGAACTCCTGCCGAAAATGCGATCAGTGCGCCAACAATCTCGAGAATTATTGCCCCAAACCGATTTTCACTTACAACACCGTTCTGCCCAACGGCACTGTCACTTACGGCGGTTACTCAGACATCATGGTGGTCGATGAGGATTTCGTTATCCGCTGGCCCGAGAATTTCCCTCTGGATAAGGGAGCTCCGTTGCTCTGCGCAGGGATAACCACTTACAGCCCGTTGAAATACTACGGGCTCGACAAACCGGGCCTCCATATCGGTGTTGTAGGGCTTGGCGGGCTTGGCCACGTAGCTGTTAAATTCGCTAAGGCCTTTGGATCAAAGGTAACGGTGATTAGCACCTCCGTTGGTAAGAAAAAGGAAGCTCTCGAAGCCCTCGGTGCCGACGTATTTGTGGTAAGCCGCGAGCAGGGGGAACTGAAGGCGGCGGCTGGGAGTTTAGACGGAATTATCGATACTGTTTCTGCACAACATCCAATCGAGCCATTGTTAAGCTTGTTGAAACCGCATGGGAAGATGATCATGGTGGGGGCGCCGGAGAAGCCGCTTCAGCTTCCGGTGTTTTCCATAATTATGGCGCGGAAGACAGTGGCGGGGAGCATGATCGGCGGGCTGAAAGAAACACAGGAGATGATTGATTTTGCAGCGAAGCACAACATACTGCCTGATGTGGAGATAATCTCAATGGATTATGTGAACACAGCGATAGAACGGCTTGCGAAAGCCGATGTCAAGTACCGGTTCGTGATTGATATTGGGCAAACACTGAAGAAAGCCGAGTGAATGTTTGAACCCGGCTTGTTTGGAGAATGAATTCGGATATGTGTGGTTGGGAAAGAGAGAAACTTGGGTTGAGATATGTGGGGGTTGTGTTCGTTTGGTGCTGTTATGATTCCTGGATTTGGTACAATTATAGTAATCGGATTTCCGTTTTTGCCTCCGCCGACATTTATTAGTATAATATTACTGTTTTGATTTCAATTCCAAGTTCCAACTTTCAAATCATTTGACAGACACCATATATACTTTTTCGTCTTCCTTGTAAGTTTACAGGAATATTAAGTAATAATTTTGTGCACTAATCTATCTATATATATATATCAGAATGATCTTTGATTGCAATTAAGTTAATTTTGACTAAACAAACCTAATATAATTTAAATTAGAAAATTATTTTATATTTGTCTAAACAAATATATATTTCAAAATTTTACTATAAAGATTAGTACTGTTTAAATTTTCTTCATGATTGTTTGCCCTTTTGCATGTTTATGTAACTTTTGCTATTACATAATACTGTATTTTTTATTTAATGTAAAATTATTTTTTTATTACCTTTCGTATTTTAAGGGTGTAAATGTAACTACGTATATAGCACCAGGGATAACACTTGAATCTACTATCAAGTGCGATATTCTTTACTTGTTCAAAAAGTTTTATGTTTTAAAATTTTAGTATTTGCTCTAATTATTAATGCCTCAGAAATTATATCAACTTTTTTGAATATCTATTTTTAAATTATTTTATCCCTTCATGTCCCATTGATTTGCTTGGCATATTTTTAACATATCTCATCATAATCCACAGATATAATTGATACTATTATGGAGCATATATTCTGATAATATTGATGTAAAACTGTAATTGTGTCTGTATACATACGGTAGATTGTGTTGGACTATTGAACTATCATTTTATTAAATATTTTACTTTTTTTTATTAAAGTTGAATATCTTAGTCATACATAATGAATAATGTAAGTTGGGGGAACAGACCCCTCACAGTCTGCTAGTTTACAGACCATTTCACAAAGGGAAGAATAGGAGGCAAGGGATAGGAAGCAAGTTCAACACCCATGGGACCCATGTCCATCTACTCACATTCAGCTTTTTTCTTACACATACATCCTATATGTCATTCAACATAAAAACAAGTTTGTTTTTATGTGATTAATTAACAAACCATAATTGAGTTATTTTATAAACACTTGAACATGTCATATGATTCAAAGTCAATACCCAAAAGGTAACGAGTCGTGCAAAGGTTATCAAATAAGCCAAAAAGGAGTCTTGAAAATGGCTATCTCGGACAGAGCAGGAGGTTCCTTTTCAATTTTCTATGAATAAATTTCTATCTCAACCCTTTGAATTAAGATTAGTCAGTTCTACCCCCCAAGAAACTGGACATAATCCCTATGTTTGGTTTTGTGTTTTGGCCCATTTTAGAGATGGGCCAAAACACAAACACTATGTTTGGTTTCATTTTTAACTTGTTTTGATGTGTTTTGTGGAGATAGAGAGAGAAAAATAAAAATAAATGAATATATGTTAGAGATAGTGTGTATGTTTGGATTTGTTTTTGGAGATAATATAAAATAAGTATGATATGTTTGATGTTTTTTAGTAGGAGACAAAAACTACTGTTCATTGTCAAATCATATTTCTTATATATATATATTTATATATATGTATGAGTATGTATATAATCTTTTTAGTGGTAGGGCCTATAATTAGTGTAAACTTATTTTGACAAAAAATAAATGAAGTACTGTTGCAAAACATTTCAAAACACCACCAAAACTTCCAAAACAAATCAAGGCAAACATTGTCCATGTTTTAGCCCATCTCGAAAATGAAGTAAAATTGAAACCAAACATTATGAAAACTTTGTTTGGTTTTGTGTCTCCACACCTTCACTAGGTGTGAAGTAAATTTTGGTTTTTTTTTTTTTTTTTTCTCTTTCTTCTCTCTTTCTTATTTTTGGATTTCTTCTCTCTCTCTCTCCTTTCTTTTCTGTCAGCTTTTTCTCTTTGTTTTCTTTCTTCTTTCTTCTTTCTCCTCTCTCCTTTTTTTAATTGTTTTTTTTGAATTATTTGTATTATATGTATTATATATTATTTAATATATAATATATGTGAAATATAATTAATAATTACTACTAAAAATAATTATTAATTTATGAAACTATTGATATAAAGATATTTACTATCAATGCTACTTGGTCAAAATATTTAAAATTTTTCTATCTAACGGAAAATTTATAGAAGTTGCATATACTACTGATAATATATCAGTATTATATACCTAATTCGTATTTTTGTTACTTCAATTATCTATTAAAATTTATCAGTTTATATATAAAAGTCTAATGAATATATTTTCAACATGTTATATAGTGCATTTAACGCTTGATTACAATTTTTTTCAATTTAGACCATTTAAATCTTTTGTACTCATAATTTTTCCTATTTCAATGAAATGTTTGAGAAATTTGAAAATTGAGGACAATATACCAATAATACATACTTAATTCTAAATTTTGTATTTAAATTTTATATATTATGTTTTTTCATTCCAAAGATAAAGTCTAACAAAATCATTTTGGAGACAATACTACAATGTATTTAATTATGTATTAAAATTAGAATTGTTATTTAAAATACAAAAAGAAATGCCTCAATAAAAAAAATTACTTAACATAAATATATATATTATATTTCACTAACAAACAAAATAATATATACATACACATATATATTACTAAATATATATATTAAAAGACATGATTTGACAATGAACAGTAACTCCTGTCTCCCAAATCCCAACATCAAACCTACACCACTTATTTTATAATAGTTTATATTATATCAAAACACAAATCCAAACATACCATCTATCTCAAAACACATACTTACTCATCTCTATTTTTCTCTCTCTATCTCCAAAACACAAAAACAAAAACACCCAAAACATTAATCCAAACATAATGAATAATTTTTTATCATCCGGCTCCAGCAAGACTCAAAAGAACCAAATCAATCCATAAAAAATCTATGTGTTGGTTATATCTACATATATACGAATAATTCAATCTAAAAAAAAATTTATTTTCTTAAAGTAGTCTTTTCGTTGTACTCGACCAGACAGTCAATACCCTAGTTATTTTCAGTTCATTGTTAGTGCAGAAGCCAACTAATAATGGCAGGGGAATGGGCCGCCAGAGACCCGTCCGGGGTTCTCTCTCCTTTCGACTTCTCCAGACGCCCCACCGGCAACCGCGACGTCCAGTTCAAGGTATTGTACTGCGGCATCTGTCATTCCGATCACACGCTGTCAAGAACCATTGGGGCTTCTCCACTTACCTGATGCTACCCGGCCACGAGGTCGTCGGAGTCGTAACTGAAGTCGGGCGCAAGGTCTAGAAATTTTGGGTCGGGGACAAAGTTGGGGTGGGATGTATGGTGGACTCCTGCCGAAAATGCGATCAGTGCGCTAACAATCTCGAGAATTACTGCCCCCAACCGGTTACCATTTACAACTCCGTTCTGCCCGACGGCACCTCCACTTACGGCGGTTACTCCGACATCATGGTGGCCGACGAGGACTTCGTTATCCGCTGGCCGGAAAATTTGCCTATGGATAAAGCAGCTCCGTTGCTCTACGCAGGGATCACCACGTACAGCTCGTTGAGATACTATGGGCTCGACAAACCGGGCCTCCACAGCGGCGTTGTCGGGCTGGGCCACGTGACTGTTAAGTTCGCTAAGGCCTTCGGATCAAAAGTAACGGTGATTAGCACCTCCGTTGGTAAGAAAAAGGAAGCCCTCGAAAGCCTCGGTGCGGACACATTTCTGATTAGTCGCGGGAGGCGGAAATGCAGGCGGCGGCTGGTACTTTGGACGGGATTATTGACACAGTTTCTGCACATCACGCAATCGAGCCATTATTAAGCTTGTTGAAGCCGCACGGGAAGCTGATCATATTAGGGGGGCCGGAGAAGCCTCTTGAGCTGTCGATGTTTTCCCTAATTATGGGGCGGAAGATGGTGGGAGGAAGTGATCCGCCTCGATCACGTTTGACCTTGATCAACGACCACGACCACCCACGTCACCGAGTTGGACCTGTTATCTGGAAATAAAACACAAGGCTAGTCGGGATCGTCCCGACGACGACGCTCCGATGTCTAAGTCAGGTGTTGAGATCGAAAGGAATATTCAACGATCTAAAATATAAGTGTAGGTGAACAGTGTACCTTCTCTCAGGGTGGACTTAGGGTATTTATAGGCGCCTGAAGATGGGTCCCTCCTAGGGGACAGGTGTCAACTTCAGGCATGTCCATGCAATGACTCAGCTATTTCTCCCTTGGACACCTGTCCGATGGATAATACGGGTCGGACTCGGGTCTATGGGGCCCGATTTGAGGCGTCATCAAGCCACAATGTGCCACATGCGATCTTGCGATCTTACCTGGCGACCTTCTTGATGCCTTTTTTCTTCCTCGACCTGCGATCTCCAGTGCGACCTATATGCAAAGTCATGTTTTGTTCATTATTTCCTTGCGACATCCTCATCAGAATTCCCCCACTTCTTTCAAATGTAATTTATTACACTGGAAAGAAGTATATCTTGCCCAATTTAGATCGAAAGAAAATCCTTGTAAGGTCGCGTGTTTGATGCAATTTGATGGTCAAGGGTTGGACCTTTGCACGCGTGCTGTCACTCAAGATCATTAATCGAAGGGCCGTGCTGCAATAAGCTGAAACGTTGCATTTAATGAACTGCCACGTGTTGTCCATCCGACCGACGTCACGATCCTCGAGGCCCCACCTGTCACCCATCCGCCGGTTTCCGCTGGGCGCGTCTTTCCACACAGTGGTCTATATATACTCCCTTCCTTTAAAATCCGCCTGCTCCATTGCTTCGTCCTCGAGATCGTTGCCAGAATCCCAACGACCTGCTTCCTCGACCTCAACAAGGTACCATGTCTTCCATTAACTCGAGCTTTTCCTTTTCTATTTCTGCGACTTCTCCTTTGCATGAACTCGAGGGTCCCTCTATAGCTAGATCTAGGTCTAGATCTAGGTCGCAGTCTAGATCGAACCCCTCTAATAACCCATCTGATGACGAGACCCCTAGGTATGTTAGGTACCAA
The DNA here is from genome assembly GCF_000512975.1 of Sesamum indicum. Taxonomy (NCBI): domain Eukaryota; kingdom Viridiplantae; phylum Streptophyta; class Magnoliopsida; order Lamiales; family Pedaliaceae; genus Sesamum; species Sesamum indicum. The sequence continues at coordinate 2,422,505 of NC_026151.1, forward strand.
CAATCTTTAGATAACAGTCCTTGGATTGGTATTGTTAGTAAAGTGAAGCAATCCATTTCCCAAATAAAGGAAAAATACTTCATTCCACACGATTTTGAGGTCTTGATCCCCAGATCATTTGATCGCATGCATACCCCTCCTGTAGGTTTTTGTACTCTGTCCATCGGCCATTTCGAGGCTGGTTTTCGATTACCTCTAGCTCCCCCTGTAGCTCGCATACTCAAGGGATTAAGGTTAAATCCCATGCAACTGTCTCCCAATTCCATTAGTCACATTGTACTTTTTGTCATAATAATGCGAGCTTTCGATCTCGACCCCAGCTTTGATAATTTTTGGTCGATTTATTCTTTCACTACCTCCACTAGGTCGACCAATAGAGGTTTCTTCTACCTCACTTTCCGTAGACAATGTAGGTATCTAGAGCCCCTTAAATCTAATACTGGTCCGTGGAAGGATCGCTTCATCTTCGTTCGACCTCCCCCTAGTCAACAGTGGCCTTTTACTCTCAAGTGGTCTGCAGAAAAGCCCGAACCAGTTACTGAAGGAGAGGGTTTAGATGGGGATTTGATTAATAGTCTCACTTCTAACCCTTTTTTCCCAAAAAAGTTGCTGACCGAAGAGGTCTTCTGTCTTGCGCGCCTGTCCCGTGCTTCTGTACCCATCACATGGTCACTAGGTGATTCTCTATCTTCTCTCCTGATTCCCTTTTGTTTTTTTATTTGCTAACTTTTTGAGGTCGTCATTTTGCAGAGAATAAAGTCATGCTGGGTCGTTTGACTAAGCGTGCTCGAGCTCGCCAGGAACGAGCTACCGGTGAAGTCCAACCTACTCCCCCACAAGATCAAGCTCCAGGTCGCACAACTCCTCAGCGACCTGATTCGGACACCTCGGCTACTCCTACGGCCGACTTGCGAAGACCTAAGACCCCGGTTGACATCGGCAGTGAGGAAGTCCAGGCTCACGACCTTCCTCCCCCAGTTCGAGGTGCTTCCCCTAGCATCGAGATGGTTGGCTCGTTGGTCGAGGGAGGAGCTGCAGGTCCCAGCCGCCCCCGAAAGCGTAAGCATAGGTCGCCCTCTAAATCCAAGCCTGGGGGGCCACATATTCACAGGTGATCTGAGGAGGAGTTCGCAGCTGCTCGAGCCGCGGAGGATGAAAATTTGAAGTCTCTGAAGGAGGTCGAAGAGTGGGAGTTATCTGCTTTTGCCGCTCACCGCACTGACTCTCAAAAATCTGCTGAACTGACTGGGGCTCGGCTGGCACCTCACTGGAAGGTCTCGGATCACAGCACCATCTTGAACAGTGAAGCTGGGCAGGAATCTTACGAGATCTACAGGCACACTAGTCTGTCCCGCGACCAAGCTGCACTCCTGTCCTATCCTTATCCTCGGCTAGAGCAGCATGGTGCCCACGCCTTGGCACAGGTAACTGTTTTGACCTCTGCATCCACTCTGATTTCCTCTAACACTATGTATCGTCATTGCAGGCTAGCGCTTTCATGCGATCGTTGTCCTTAAAATGTACCGTTCAACGTAAGCGCCGCTTGGAGGCCCAGGAGAAATACCGAGAAATTCGGAATGACTGCCGGGCGAAAGAGAAAGAATGGGCGGAGGAACGTCAGCGCCTTGAAGAGGCAAAGGCTCGTCTCGAGGCGGAGGTCGCTGAAGCCCATGGTGCTGAGGTCGCTAGAGCACGCGAGGAAGGTCAGATGTCGGGCTTTTCTGCTGGGCAAGAGGCTGGTCTTATCCAAGGTTGCATTGAAGGACGTGAAGATTTCTTGAACTCTGCCGAGTTTGCTGATCGAGTTCGCAGTGCTAGGTTGGGAGGAGCTCGGGATTTCTTGAAGACCCCAGTTTTTTATACTGCGGTCGAGATCAAGGCGAGCATCTACATGACAGGGTTTTAACAAATGCAAGGCTCAAGCAAATAATTTGAAGGCATTTGTTGAAGGGTTCGATCAGAGCAAGCTTAACCCTTTTATGGATGAGAACTTCCAGCCCTACCCTGAAGAGCCATCTCCTCAAATCGAAGGCTCTGCAAATACTTGAGAATTTTTGTATAGGTACAAAGTTAGAGAAACAATTATGTTTTGACTATACACTGATGACTTGGAATTTTTGCTGTGTTTATCAACTTTTGACAATTCAGTGTATGACAACTTTCTTAATTATTCGAAGACTATGTGAATGGTTGCCCTTGAATATTTGCGTTAGACGACAATGAAATATCATTTAAGCCATGAAGATTTTAAAATATGTGCGACCGTACGAACTCAAGAATTGTGATGCTTACTGGTCTTGCGATCCTCTCTAGACCAAATGATCAGACCTTGTGATCGTGCAGATTCTACGATCTTTCTCAGATCGAATGATCTTTTTCAGATCTAGTGGTCTTTTGCAGATTCTACGATCTTTCTCAGATCGATCTTTTTCAGATCTTGTGATCTTTTGCAGATTCTACGATCTTTCTCAGACCGAATGATCTTTTTCAGATCTTGTGATCTTTCTCAGATTCCACAATTAATATGAGCAAACGCTAAATTGAAGTGAGACAGATAGCAGAAAAGGAACATGGTGATATTATGTGCCAATGATCTTTTTCAGATACAATATACATGAGCTTTCATCAACCTCGAGCTCGACCTTTCTTAGGTACAAAAAACGATCTTTATTACATGACCTTTCATAGGTTCATAATTACGCATAAAATTTCTTCAAATTTTGAACATTCCATGGTCGCGGTAAATCTCGAACTTCCAGATCTTGTAAGCGATAAGTGCCCCTTCGTTTGATCTCCGTAACTTTATAGGGTCCTTCCCATCCTGGGTCAAGCTTTCCCACATGCTTTGATACCTCCACTTTCTTCAGCACGAGGTCTCCAACTTGAAAATGTCTGAGCCTCAGTCTTTTGTTGTAACTTTTCATCATTAAGCTCTTATGATGTAGCATCTTGGCATACGCGATCTTCCTTTTCTCTTCGATCACTTCCAAATCCAAGCAGCGCTCCTCGCGATTAGTTGCAGGATAAGTACATAGTAACTCGATGTGATTCCTCGCCTATCTCTGCAGGAATAAGAGCTTCAGTACCAAATACAAGGCAAAAGGGAGTTTCACCTGTGGAGGATCTAGGTGTAGTTCGATATGCCCACAAGACTCCGGGTAATTCATCCAACCATGATCCTTTTGAACTTAATCTTGTTTTCAAATGCTGAAGGATGGTCCTGTTAACGACCTCGACCTGTCCATTCGACTGTGGATGCCCTACTGCGGTGAAGTGTTGCTGAATTTTTAACTCCTTACACCAACTTGTGATCCTTCTTTCCTTGGAATTGAGTGCCATTGTCCGAGATCAAGATTCTGGGGACCCCAAACCGACATGTGATGTTTTTCCATATAAATTCGATCATATTGCCCTCCGTTACCTTAGTTACAGCCTCCGCTTCTACCCATTTAGAAAAATACTCCACAGCTACTACAATGAATTTTTTCTGAGATCGCGCGGTGGGGAAAGGTCCTAAGATGTCTATCCCCCATTGATCAAAGGGACAAGCGATCTTAACTGGTTCCATTTGGGTCGCTGGTGCATGGATTTGTGCTGCAAACTTTTGACAAGCCTCGCATTTTTTGACCAATTCTCTTATGTCTTTTACCAGTGTTGGCCAAAAATATCCTTGCCTGATAACTTTTTGCGCTAATGACCTTCCCCCAGAGTGATTTCCACAACTTCCTTCATGAATTTCTCTCATCACGTATTCGGCTTTTTCCGGAACAAGGCATTTCAACAGTGGTCCTTCTATGGTCCTTTTATATAATTGTTCGTTAACCAACGTGAAGTGAGCGGCTCTCGCTTTCACTCTCCGTGCAGCAATGGGATCAGTCGGTAAAATCTCCCCTTTCAAATATTGGACAATTTCGTCCTTCCACGACGGCTTCTCGCTCGCTGTACTAATATGAACACTTTCGGCAACCGCGGATGTCTGTGATCTTGCGATCTTTTATTCCTGATAGAGTAGCCCCGAACTTCGACAATGAATCGGCTCTGTCATTTTCATATCTCGGGATCTGATGCACCTGGCACCGGTTGAATTCGGACATTATGGACTTTGCTTTGGTATGGTAGAGTATCATGCGCTCTTCTTTGGTCTCATAAGTCCCCTCTATTTGCAATGCAACAAGTTGTGAATCAGTGAAGACTTTTAAATCTCTTGCACCTGCTTCCAGCGACAACTCTAATCCCATAATAAGAGCTTCATATTCAGCCTCATTATTAGTGACCTGAAAAGATAATCGTGCAGCGACCTCGATCTCCACATTTCCTGGGCCTTGTATTAATATTCCAATTCCTCTGTTTCCTGCATTAGAGGATCCATCCACGTGTAACATCTATTTGTTCAACTCCGGCTCAGTTTCAGGCTCGCCCACGAGCTCGATCATAAAGTCTGCTAATACTTGTCCTTTCAATGCCGTACGAGCTTGGTATTCTATGTCAAATTCCCCCAGTTCTACTGCCCACTTCACAAGCCTACCCGAGGCTTCAGGTCGCGCTAATACATTATGGAGCGGATGATTGGTTAGGACAATAATGCGATGACCCTGGAAATAAGGTCGCAGTTTGCGGGCTGTTACAATAAGTGCAAGTGCAAGCTTCTCAATTTGCGCATACCTTTTCTCCGCTCCCTATAACATTCTGCTTTCGTAATATATCGGACTTTGCACTCCTCCTTCTTCTCTAACCAAAGCCGAACTAACTGCACTCTCCGAGACTGCTAAGTATACGTATAACACCTCATTCTCCTTCGGGTTTGCTAGCAACGGTGGTGAGCGTAGGTATGTTTTCAAGTCTTGAAACGCTTGTTCGCACTCCTCCGTCCACTCAAAATTCTTGGTTTTTCTCAACACTTTAAAGAAAGGTAGATTTCTATCTGATGACTTGGAAATAAAACGGGTGAGAGAAGCGAGCTTACCAGTAAGTTTTTGGACTTCTTTGATGTTGGTTGGCGACTTCAGCTTTAGTATTGCTTCTATCTTTTCAGGATTCATCTCGATTCCACGTTCGCTGACTAAATAGCCCAGAAATTTTCCACCAGCCACTCCGAAGGTGCATTTCATCGGATTCAGCTTCATTCTGAATTTCCTGAGGGTCGCAAAAGTTTGTTCAAGGTAAACTACATGATCTTCCGACCTCGAACTCTTCACCAACATATCGTCAACATAGACCTCCATGGTTTTCCCGATTTGATCTTTGAACATCCGATTCACTAAACGTTGATACGTGGCCCCTGCGTTCTTTAGCCCAAAGGGCATCACCTTATAGCAATATATTCCTGTTTCTGTTACAAATGAAGTTTTATTCTGATCTTCTTCTGCCATGAAAATCTGATGGTATCCTTGGTAAGCGTCCATCATGGAAAATAGTTCATACCCTGCAGTTGAATCCACTAATGCATCAATTCGAGGAAGTGGGTATGGATCCTTCAAGCATGCTTTGTTCAAATCCGTGAAGTCGATGCAAACTCTCCATTTTCCTCCTGGTTTAGGGACTACCACAACATTAGATAGCCAATCCGTGTATTGGACTTCTGTAATATACCCAGCATTCAATAGGCGATCCACTTCTTCTCTGATCACTTGATTTTTTTCCGTGCTGAAATTCCTCTTCTTCTGCTGCACAGGTCGCATGGTAGGGTCTACGTTTAATCTGTGAACAATTACTTCCGGTGCCACACCTATAAAATCCGACGAGCTCCATGCAAAGATGTCAGCATTTTTCCTTAGCAACGATATCATCATGGTTTCTAGTTGCTCACCCAAGTGCGACCCTATCCTGGTAGTTTTAGAGGGAGCTCCCTGGATCACCTCTACAACCTTATGAGTTTCAGCCGGCCGAATTCTTTCGATCTTCTCGTCAGATATTTGGCCTCCCCCTTCGATCACATCTAATTTCTTCCTTTTATCCGTGCCTTCACCCTTTTTCAGGGATAAATTATAACATTTACGCGCTTCCTCGGGATCGCAAATCACCTCACTTATTCCTCCTCTGGTTGGAAATTTTATTTTCAGATGCTATGTAGACACTATAGCTCGGAATGCATTCAGCCCAGGTCTTCCAAGGATTACATTATATGCAAAGGGTGTGTCTACAACTAAGAATTTGATCATCAACGTTTTCCTTCGAGGGTCCTCTCCCATAGACACGGGTAAATCAAGGGTTCCTAATGGGACAATCTCAGTACCACCAAATCCAACTAATGGGGTTCTCACCGATTCTAACTTCGTATTTTCTAACCCCATTTTGACAAGAACATCCCAAAGGATGATATCTGCTGAACTTCCATTATCAATCAGAACTTTCCGGACAATAAAATTGGCTATGTCGAGTTTGATCACCATGGGATCATTTTGCGACCTAACTCCTCCTGCCACATCTTTGTCCCCGAACGTGATCTCCTCATCTGACTCAATATTCGCGATCAACTGATCATGCTGAACATTTCTATTCTGCCGCTTTCTCGACCTTCTTGAATCTCCCCCTTCGGGTCCTCCTGCGATGGTATAAATGATGCCTTTTACAGGCGAATTTCCTCCCAAATTAGCTTCTTTCACCACTCCCTTCCTTTATCCTGCCTTCTATCGGGGCTTCTGGACCGGCTTCTGCGAGCAACAGTTTCCTCCGCCCGATATTTCATTACTAGCTCTTTAAAATACCCTTGTCTTATTAGCCTTTCAATCTCATCTTTCAGTTGATAACACTCCTTTGTGTCATGCCCACGTTCACGATGAAATTTACAGTACTTGCCCGAAAATTTCTTAGCAGGTGTAAATCTGGTATGGCGTGGCCATTTCAACATGCCTGACTTCTCTACGGTCAGCAGTGCTTTGGTCTTTGTGGTGTTCAGCGGCGTGTATCGGTGGTATTTTGGTCGATAGGTAAGGTCGCGAACGCGATCAGTATTTTGCTTCGCATCTTTTCCAGGTTCACGGTCGCGGGTCCTTCCAGCACCTAACCACTCCCCGTCTTAACATGCCTGACTTCTCTACGGTCAGCAGTGCTTTGGTCTTTGTGGTGTTCAGCGGCGTGTATCGGTGGTATTTTGGTCGATAGGTAAGGTCGCGAACGCGATCAGTATTTTGCTTCGCATCTTTTCCAGGTTCACGGTCGCGGGTCCTTCCAGCACCTAACCACTCCCCGTCTTTCATCGCATTCATTTCTTCCTCATTAATATATTTTTGAGCTAAGCGCATCAACTGTTCAACATTGGTTGGCGGGTCTCTTGCTAGAGCTGAAGCGAATGGCCCTTTTTTCAACCCATGGATGAGGATACTTACCATCATATCAATCCTTAAGTCTTGGACCTCCAGAGTTTCATTATTGAATCTGCCCATAAAGTTTTTCAAAGTCTCATTCTCTTTTTGTCTGATGGTAAATAGATAGGTCGCCGACCTCTTCTGCTTTCTTTTACTCGCAAAATGGAAGATGAATTTCTGCACCAGCTGTTCGTGAGACTCAATACTACCCGGTGGCAAGCTCATGAACCACTCTTGTGCCTTCCCCATTAAGGTAGTTACAAACAGTTTTGCTTTAATAGGGTCCGATTATCCGTAAAGATTCATCACCAAATCAAATGCGGACACATGTTCTTGCGGGTCCTTTAAACCGTCATATTTCGGTAAGTCTGGCATTTTAAAGGTCGTACTTACAATTTCCCTCAGAATTCTATTACAGAATGGCGAGTGTTTGTTCTGAGTTACCAGTTCTCCTTTTCGTTTCAACTCATCAATATGTTTTCCCAGCAGATGAATCTGTCTGCCGACGCTATCAACATCCGCTCTCGAGATCGCAGGTTCTCGTTTCCGCCATCCACCTAGCAAACTTGACCCTACTTCAGAAGGGGCCACCATGCGTCCCCTCTTAGGGGCTCTTCTGCTCATCCCTTCAGAAATTCGTTCGGTCTCCTTTTCCCGTATCATTCTCCGTTGGGCATTTTCATTTTCAGCAGGTTGTGTTCTTTTTTCATATGCCAAAATGGCATTCTTACTAGCTTCTTCCATCATTCGTTGCAGTTCTCCTTGTGTCAATTGGACTATTCTTTCATTCCCCCCTCTCGGGGTCTCCTCGATGGCTCGCCTACCACCTTCCGATCTATCCATGTTTTGGGTTTTATGTTTTATCTCCAAAATCGTTCCCACAGACGGCGCCAAACTGATCCGCCTCGATCACGTTTGACCTTGATCAACGACCACGACCACCCACGTCACCGAGTTGGACCTGTTATCTGGAAATAAAACACAAGGCTAGTCGGGATCGTCCCGACGACGACGCTCCGATGCCTAAGTCAGGTGTTGAGATCGAAAGGAATATTCAGCGATCTAAAATATAAGTGTAGGTGAACAGTGTACCTTCTCTCAGGGTGGACTTAGGGTATTTATAGGCGTCTGAAGATGGGTCCCTCCTAGGGGACAGGTGTCAACTTCAGGCATGTCCATGCAATGACTCAGCTATTTCTCCCTTGGACACCTGTCCGATGGATAATACGGGTCGGACTCGGGTCTATGGGGCCCGATTTGAGACGTCATCAAGTCACAATGTGCCACATGCGATCTTGCGATCTTACCTCGCGACCTTCTTGATGCCTTTTTTCTTCCTCGACCTGCGATCTCCAGTGCGACCTATATGCAAAGTCATGTTTTGTTCATTATTTCCTTGCGACATCCTCATCAGGAAGCATGGTGGGGGGGCTGAAAGAGACGCAGGAGATGATTGATTTTGCGGCGAAGCACAACATATTGCCGGATGTGGAGATGATTTTAATGGATTATGTGAACACAGCGATGGAGCGGCTTGAGAAAGCCGATGTGAAGTACCGGTTCGTGATTGATGTCGGGAAAACACTGAAGCAATCCGAGTGAGTGACGTATGACGAAGCCGGCTTTGTTCTATTGTGCTGTTACTGTTATTGGGTTTATTTAAAAATTAATTTGGTGAACAAAGTGCTGCCGTTCTTTGTTTGTTCTTGTTTGGTGTTGTTACTCTTTTTATCTTCCCCCAAGATTTGTTCTATTATATCTAAATCATATATCCGATTTATTATATTTATTAATTTAAATTTAATTTGAGTTAGAATCGATTCACATAATTGCATGAATTTTATCTACATTTTATTCAATTTAATGTTTATCCTCCGTGTAAATTCCTCGTCTATTTATTTAATAAGTGTTATACTATATTTATATTTGTATTATTTTTACTATATTTTATTTAATTCTTTTTCTTACTCAATTGTATTTATATAATTCACTTAAACTGAGTTTATATTCTTTATTATTATTTTTTAATAAGTAAGATTATTTTATGTTCAGGTGTACCAGTCATTTTATTTATTTTTAGTGTAAATTACAACGACCTCCCCTTTGAGATTTGACATAATTACAGATACATCCTCATTATTTGAAAAATTATCAATACTCTCTAATTTTAACGATTGTCTAACAATTAGCCCAATTCGTTAGGTTCTCATTCATTTTTTATATTAAACTGATCAAAATGCTCATATAAATAAAAAATTAAAAATTTATTTATTTTTAATTTTTAATTTTTTTTATGAACTAAGTAGATTTGTCTTTATAATTTTTAAAACTTTTCATCCACCCGTTCTATATTTTTATAAGTTACAATAAGGCAAAATTGACACTTTCATACATTCATCCAAAAATCACATAATTCAATTAAATATCAAAGGGGTATTTGTAATTTTTCAAACAATAAGGGTGTATTCGTAATTATGAAAAAACTCAGGGGAGATCATTATAATTTACCCTATTTTTACTGTAGCACAGTCTTTTTTTTTTTTATATAAAATAAATTATATAATACAAACATATTTTAAATAATTTTTTAATGACCTTTATTATTATTATTATTTTGTATGTGATGAAAAGAAAAACTAAAATTACTTAAAGAGATTCTATGGTCTATAAAGTAGAAGTTTCAACTTTTGAACCAAATTAAAGCCACCATAAGTTTAGGCACATTCTAGAATTTCTTTTTATAATATATTATCAATATTGTATAGAAAAGAAAATCCTATTTTCACATACAAGCAGTGGTTAATAATATTGCTAACTTATTCTATTTTTAACTATTTATTATTATTTTCTAAAATATGATGGGTTGATTTATATATTTTATTTTTAATTATTTATTATTATTTTCTAAAATATGATGGATTGATTTATATATTTTATTTTTAATTATAATATATTTTAAAATATAAAAAAATATTTATTATATGCACGTTGAGGTAACGTATTATAATGGCCACTATATAAATAATATATATTATAGCAAGAGGGTCTTTTGATGTTCATTATTTATCCTTATGGAACATTACATACACTTTTGCTTGGACTTTTTGTACAGATTTATTTGCAGGTGCTATGCGATCCACGACGTGGTGGGATAACAAAAATCTTTTTGACTTGCCATAATTTCTCTATGACACCTATTCGGGTTTTTTGTTATTGTTGCTCTATTTGTAAGGGAGTAGTACTCCTTATTTATGGTTTTACTAGAAATTTTATGGAGGTAGCTCTCCCTGCTGTAATTATCTTGTGCGTTTTAATATAGAAGGACTGGGGACTCCGAAAAGCTCCCCCACCTCTAGGTGATTTTTGTTAAAAAAAAAAAAAAAGGGTCTTTTGATGTGTATTCATTCTCAGTTCTTACAATTTTCAAAATTTTAAATTATATAGAATATGTTTATTTATTATTGAGCATTGATGGTAATAATTATAGGTGTCTGAAATTGTTAGGACCAATCAACAAACTTCTCCCCACATCGTAAAATCTTCAAACTATTTGCAATTACATACCTTAAGGACTGAATGTATACAAATAGCTGTGAAGTTTATATGAAATGGGGATGTAGCTCAGATGGTAGAGCGCTCGCTTAGCATGCGAGAGGTACGGGGATCGATACCCCGCATCTCCACCATCTTTTTGTGTTATTGTCGTCTGTACTGATGTGATTTCCTTATTTCTACTTGCTCCGTTTGTTTGGGCCTCGGCCCAAAGTGTTGGGTTTTTATATTATCGTGCTGGGTTCCTTTTCTTGCATATAAGTTTTTTCTTTTCTGTTTTTACAAAAATTATAAATAATTAACGCGTTTACTAAGGTTTTAACTGTATGTAATTTGGTTGCTTTCTATTTAAATAAAGGAAGATGAATATAATATTTTAAATATAACATAGATGAAAATGAAATATAATTTTTGCAATGTCAATTGTGCTAGTCAGAACCAAAGCTTTGTAATCAACTCGGATTTATTTGACAAATCAAAACTTGAGAGGAATGAAGTTGACTTTTTGAGACGTGCGAAAGTTGGTCGAAGATTGGATGTAATCTGATACGGACAAAAAATACATTCCATTATGAGATAAAAGAGTTTGTCCGTGATACGATATCGATTCTAGCTGCTCCTAAAAGTCCCACTCCCACACGTACTAATAATTTTATATTTTTGGTCAATTTCTTGCAACAATAGTTGAGCTTACACTCCAGAATTCAAAAACGGAATGCCCAGGACCTTACCAGAAGTAGAAAGAATTAGAACCTATTCATTATACACACACCTAGTTGTGACCGGCACTCTCTTCACTTTTCAGTGCCAGCCTAACTTTAATTAATTGGGCGGCTGGACACGGGATTGGTGGTGTTGGCATTGGATGTCGGAAATTTTAAAATACATTCATAATGTTTGGATTCGTTTTTTAAGTATTTTATTGTGTTTTATGAAAATAGAGAGAAAAAAACAAAGATAAATAAGTGTGAGTTAGACATAGTATGTATGTTTAGATTTATTTTTACAGATAATTTAAAATAAGTATTATATGTTTAATGTTGTGTTTGGAGAGACAAAAATTACTATTCATTGTCAAATCATGTCTTTTTTATATATACTTATGTATATGTATGTTTATATATATGTATGTATTTATACTGAAATAGTTAAAAACACATGAAATTAGATGTTTTTAAATGGTATTAAATATTGAATATGTTTTCACTTGTTTCAAAAACAATTTAGAAATGAAAACATAGTGATTGAATTTGAGTAAATTGATAGTAATTATTTGACAATCCTATTGCATGTGCTGTTAGTCAAAAGTTTTACTTACTTTCTGTTACTAAATAAAATTAATAGAGGAGTGCAGCCTAATAAAATGTTAGTACTGGCCTTCAATATTAGATACATAAATGTTTTCTAATACTTTATTTATGTAAATGAAGGGTAACCATTTCACTGCACTATTCCAATAAAATGCAATGCTCAATATTTTATATTCGATTTTCGGACACCTGTTCATATTTGGGGGCTGGTCTTCAAACCCATTGTTCACATGCGCCGTATGAGAAAGCTCATCGATGATGCTTCACATGTGCTTACTTCATCGCTGCCGTAATCACTGCTCAAATCCCCCTCTTCCTTACATCTATATATACACCAGTAGAACCCAATGTACTCAACAACATACCCAATACCAAACATCCAAGTTCATTGTTAGATTATTGAAAACACACAACAGCTCTGTCAAATGGCAGGATCATCAGTGAAGGCATTCGGGTGGGCTGCCAGAGACCCTTCCGGAGTTCTCTCTCCTTTCGATTTCTCCAGACGCCCCACCCGCGACCACGACGTTCAGTTCAAAGTATTGTACTGCGGCATCTGCCATTCCGATCTTCACGCCATCAAGAACGAATGGGGCTTCTCCACTTACCCGGTCGTACCCGGCCATGAGATCGTCGGAGTGGTAACTGAAGTCGGGTCCAAGGTCCAGAAATTTCAGGTCGGTGACAAAGTTGGGGTGGGATGTCTTGTGGACTCCTGCCGGAAGTGCGATCAGTGCACCAACAATCTCGAGAATTACTGTCCCCAAACGGTTTTGACTTACAACACCATTCTGCCTGACGGCACCGTCACTTACGGTGGTTACTCCGACATCATGGTGGTCGATGAGGATTTCGCTATCCGCTGGCCTGAAAATTTGCCTTTGGATAAGGGAGCTCCCTTGCTCTGCGCAGGGATCACCACTTACAGCCCGTTGAGATACTACGGGCTCGACAAACCGGGCCTCCACATCGGCGTTGTAGGGCTTGGCGGGCTGGGCCACGTAGCTGTGAAGTTCGCTAAGGCCTTTGGAACAAAGGTAACGGTGATTAGCACCTCCGTTGGTAAGAAAAAGGAAGCCCTAGAAGGCCTCGGAGCGGACACATTTCTGGTTAGCCGCGATCCGGCGGAAATGAAGGCGGCGGCTGGGAGTTTAGACGGGATTATCGACACTGTTTCTGCACAACATCCAATCGAGCCATTGTTAAGCTTGTTGAAGCCGCATGGAAAGATGATCATGGTGGGGGCGCCAGAGAAGCCACTTGAGTTGCCGGTGTTTTCCCTAATTATGACACGGAAGATGGTGGCGGGGAGCATGATCGGCGGGCTGAAAGAGACGCAGGAGATGATTGATTTTGCGGCAAAGCACAACATACTGCCTGATGTGGAGATGATTTCAATGGATTACGTGAACACAGCGATGGAGCGGCTGGCGAAAGCCGATGTGAAGTACCGGTTCGTGATTGATATTGGGAAAACACTGAAGAAAGAGGAGTGAGGGTGATTGAAGTGGTGTTGGGTGAGACGCAGCCGGCTCAAGTTGTTCCATCTTTGGACTTTTCTTTGATGCTGTCAATGTTGTTGGATTTCCGGTTTAATTTGCTGAATAAAGTGTTGTGGGATTGCGAAATACATTTTGATTTCTTGGTTGTAAGTTGTAGTTTTGTGGTTTAAGATGTTAATTAATAATGAAAATGGAATTATTTATTTCAAAGTAGTAAGAAAAAGAACAACTTCATGTACAAATTATTAAGCAAAGAGGCTTATGATAATGCCCCACCAATAATGTGATGCTTTAGTTGGAATCTCTAGCTGTCGTCTTTCCAAAACAATTATTTAATATTCCGTCTAACCTATAATACATCTATGCATGCATTTGTATATATTTATATTAAATACTTAAACAAATATACATTAATTAATAAAATCAAAAGCTTGCTAATGAATTAATAAAAATATATAAAATAAATATATATTTATATATATATATATATATATGATAATTATATAAATGAGGTAATTTTAGCTGTTACCCGACAGCCAACGTTCAAATAACACGTCCCATGGAATAAGTTCGTTGGTTCGCTCTCCCAAAACTCCTACTACCACACCACTATTTATAAAGTTCGTTGGTTCGCTCTCCCAAAACTCCTACTACCACACCAATATATATAATTCTATATTTTCACTCAATTTCTTGCCACAATAAATTCACCTATTTTTGCTGCCCAAATCCTCTTCTACTTGTGGGGTGTTTGTAAATATTTAAAATAATATATATATTAATTTATTAATTGAAAATCAGACGAAAAATAAATATTTTGTTTTATATATTTTGCTGTTGAGCTATTTAAATTAAGTTAATTTAAGTTAAAAATTATAAACAACTTTTCCCATCAATTAATTGAAAAAATTATAATATTAAGTTATTTTTTCAAATACTATTTTTTTTTTTTTTTTTGCTTTTAACTTTTGTTTTCAAACGTTCCTAACTTTTACTGTAGCTTAATTTATAATTTTTCTTTTATAATATGAGAGCGTTTGCGAAAATTTCTACTTTTAGAGAAGTAATATTTGTAGAAAAAGTTGAAAGTTGTAGTACAATTAAGAGTGGGTAGTGTTTGTAAAAAAATAAAAAGCATATGAAAACTAAATTGGATAGTGTTTGGTAAAAAATCACTTTTAGAATAACTTAATTAATTAAAATTATTTTGTTCACATGTGTTAAAAAGAAATTATTTTTTGGCTTATTATTTTACTTGTTGTTTGTTACTAATAATTATTTTTTCACAAAAAATAATAAATTTTATTTCAATTAGTATATTCATATTTATTTTGTAAAAGATGTCAGCAAAATGTGTTTAATTTAATAATACTCTTACTAAGTAATATAATTATTTATTCATACACAATAATTAAACTTGCATCATTGTCAAAAATATTATTTTATTAATTAATTAAATAATAATATGCAAATGAAATAATATAATTAGATGATATAGCAAATAAAATATAAAAATTTTAAAATATTAAATATGTAAAAGTGTATATTTGATTATTGTTATTAAATTACTCAAATTATTTAAAAACTTTGATATCTATTTTAAATATATAAAAGAAATTTAAAGTGATAAAGTTGAATATTATTATAATAAGGATAAAGTAGTAAAAAGCAAAGTTGAATTTATTTACAAAAGCCAAAACAATTAGTAGCCAAACTTTGAGCATTTTTTTTTCTTTTTTCCGTTTCAAAAGCAAAAGCTGATATCTTAAACACTCAAAAGTATTTTTTGGAGTCAAAAATTGAAAAATACCTTTTTTGAAGTGCTCGCAAACACTCTCTATGTTTATATCACATAAGCTATTGCAAATACCTTTTAGTTGCAATTCGATTATACCACAATGGTTGCATAACCTCTTTCATTTTTTATTTCAACGGGAAATATGTGTCTTCAATTTTGTATAACTTTTTGTGTGAAACAAAAATATATTTAAATTAATTAATGAGATTAAATTTTATATTGAATCTTGATATCATATAAGTATATATTCAATAAAAATACATATAATAAACAAATTCTTACTTTAATTATTGTTCTAAATTTGAAAAAATAAACAGACAGACAGATTTTACGATATTTCTCGATTGTTCTAAAATCATAGATGAGACCATATCACCCTGCTAAGGACATTCTAGGACTCTCTACTACTACGGACATTGAATTCGAGTAAATTCAAATTATTTATTTGAATAAATATCTTATATTGGTGTAATCATATATATTTGATTTTATTTGATTAAAATTTTTTCTTTGGTATTGTGAAATATTATACTTCCAAATATAATTAATAGAGGAAACATAGAAGTACTCTCACCTTCAATTTAAGATACATGAACGTTTTTCTTGTCTTTTCCAATAAAATACATTTATGATCTATTATCTAAACTATACATTATTATCTAAAATATTTCATTTTTGTTTTTTGAATTATATACTACCATTATTTATTGTTTGACTAAACTAATTAATTGGTTAAGTAAAAAATATAGATATGTACAATTTGTAATTTGTAAGCATTTATTTGTTCATTATCATTCTATCAACTTTGTGGTATATAAGATTAATATATACATATGTATATTTTGATTGTTAATTAATATGTGTTGTCATTCTGTTTATTTAATTTTTCTTCATTCAGACAAATATATGTTTTAGTCAGCAGAATTAGGACACAAATTGACAGCACGAGTCACACGCTAATTGCTGGTTATTTTATATCCTATTTTCCGGGCCTGGTCTCACTCAAAACCGCAACTAAAATCCCTCACACGTGCGTACGAGAAAGCTCAGCGACGACGTTTCGCTTACCTCATCGCTATCGTAATCACTGCTCAATACTTCCGTTCCTTGGATCGATATATATAGCAGTGAGATCAGCCACATATCCAATACCTAAATATTCTGTTTATTTCAGTTCATTGTTAGAATATTGAAAAGAAGCAACATCTTCGTGTGAAATGGCAGGATCCGTTAAGGCATTCGGGTGGGCCGCCAAAGACCCGTCCGGAGTTCTCTCTCCTTTAGATTTTTCCAGACGCCCAACCGGCGACCGCGACGTGCAGATCAAGGTACTCTACTGCGGCATCTGCCATGGGGACCTTCACGCCGTCAAGAACGACTTTGGCTTCTCCACGTACCCGGTTTTACCCGGCCACGAGATCACCGGAGTGGTAACTGAAGTCGGGTCGAAGGTCCAGAAATTCCGGGCCGGAGACAAAGTAGGGGTGGGAACTATTGTGGACTCCTGTCGGAAGTGCGATCAGTGCGCCAACAATCTCGAGAATTACTGTCCCAAGGCGGTTTTGACTTACGGCTCTGTGCTGCCCGACGGCACCTCCACTTATGGCGGTTACTCCGACATAATTGTAGTCGATGAGGATTTCGTAATCCGCTGGCCTGAAAGTTTGCCTATGGATAAGGGAGCTCCGTTGCTCTGTGCAGGGACCACCAATTACAGCCCGTTGAGATACTACGG
This sequence comes from Sesamum indicum, assembly GCF_000512975.1. NCBI lineage: Eukaryota > Viridiplantae > Streptophyta > Magnoliopsida > Lamiales > Pedaliaceae > Sesamum > Sesamum indicum. The sequence goes on from NC_026151.1 coordinate 2,439,706, forward strand.
ACTTGACAAACCGGGCCTCCACATCGGCGTTGCAGGGCTTGGCGGGCTGGGCCATGTCGCTGTTAAATTCATTAAGGCCTTTGGATCAAAGGTAACGGTGATTAGCACCTCCGTTGGTAAGAAAAAGGAAGCCCTCGAAATCCTCGGTGCGGACGCATTTGTGGTTAGCCGGGAGCCCGCGGAAATGCAGGCAGCGGCTGGGACATTAGACGGGATTATCGACACTGTTGCTGCGCATCATCCAATCGCGCCATTGTTAAGCTTGTTGAAGCCGCATGGGAAGTTGATCAGCGTGGGGGCTGTGGCTAAGCCGCTAGAGCTGCCGGTGTTTTCCCTAATTATGGGGCGGAAGATGGTGGGAGGAAGCATGGTGGGGGGGCTGAAAGAGACGCAGGAGATGATTGATTTTGCGGCGAAGCACAACATATTGCCGGATGTGGAGATGATTTCAATGGATTATGTGAACACAGCGATGGAGCGGCTTGAGAAAGCGGATGTGAAGTACCGGTTCGTGATTGATGTCGGGAAAACACTGAAGCAATCCGAGTGAGTGACGTATGACGAAATATGTTGTTGTAACCTACGGCTTTGTTTGTTGCTGTTACTGTTCTTGGACTTGTGCTTTTGGTGAATAAAAATGTCTGTCGTAAGTTTGGAGTGTTGTTAATACAAGTGTTAGTTTGCTTAAACAACAATTTTGTTTATTAAAATCTTAATAATGCAATCGTTTGAACATAGGAAAAATTTTAATTCAAATCATGTGATTAATATATAATTTAAAAAAAAATAAAATTACATAAAAGTATTTTATATTTGTCATGTAGTAAATTTGATACAACAAAACTTAATTGAAGTTAGAATTTTTGTTGAAAGTATAAAGGAAAAAGAAGAATGCTCATGAATGCTGTAGAAATTATTGAAGGAAAGAGGGTGATGATAGTGCGAGCAGAGCAATAATTCTGTTGCCAAATCATAGTCCGATGCTTTGACCCCTCATGACTGTTTCACCCTCCAACCCCACATCGTACGCATGAAACCATGACCACATGTTTCCATAATGTGTTTTGTTTAGCAATGATGTTCAGTACTTGATAATCAGGTTTAATTCAATTTATTTTTGTAATATTATAAATAAATAAATTATTTTTAATAAAAAGAAGTAATTTATTTTTTGATATTTTTTAATACGAAGCAATTTACTCTGAAGTAAATACTGTATTTTAAAAAACACATGAGGTAAATTGTTAATTCTTTTTATAAAAAAGTAATTCGTATATTTACAATATTACAAAAAGATAAATTATATTTTTCGGATTGATAATTCCATGTGCACACTGTTGGTGTTAGTGGTGTTTGTTGAATCAGAAGACAAGTCGAAATGGAACATTATTCTTCAATGCCTGTGGAAATGGGCAAAGGCCATGGTACAGATGCTGTGGGTGGATCAATTTTTTTGTCATAAAGTCTATTTTATTTTTTATTTCATTAAAATATAAAAGATACTTAGAGTGTGCCAGTTTAAAAGAAAAGGGCAAAGCTAAAAGAAAAATATTTTGAGATAATTAAAAAGACAGCTACTTGTTCATAAAAATAAATCATTACAACTAATTATTAAAATAATTAATGATCAACGGCCATGCCTCATTCTGTTTCTTATACATCTGATGTGATATTCTCTACGTGTCCCAACAAAAAGTGCAAATATTCCCATACTCATATTTTTACAAGGACAAATCTAAACATATCTACCCACCTTTTCTAAAGTCAAAATTCAATCAACAAACATCTCTACATTCTAAAACTTTCTGATTTATTATGGAACTAATTATATTTAGACACCATTTAAAAGTGTTAGATTATATTTTATATTAAAATTAAATTATATTTATAATTTTTTCAAAAATTCTCGATTTACACATTAGAAAAAAAAACTTACTATTAACTACTATATTAGTAATTATAGTTAAAAATCATTTAATACTGTTTGATTATATTCAAACCCTTTTTGTATTAATTAGATTATCTGGGGCTCGAACTTAAAAAGTATTAGTCCGTACTCAATAACATTATTGTCTATGATTTTTTGAATATATATATATATATATATAATTTAAATTTTGAGATTATGTTTTATGTAATACTTTCGAGAATCATCTGTTGTTGTGATAGTTTAAAATATTTCATTTAATACCTATTTATACTATATATATGTATTATGTGATTTCTAGGTTCTCCGAAAGTGGCACTCCCACGGTAGGTATCTTAAAATCTTCTTTGTATCTTCTGTCTTTTTCTTGCAATAATAGCGTACTTAATTGTGCTGATCAAATCCTCTAGGGTTTAGTTATCAAGTCCATTACAATCCAATAAAAATGTGATATTTTATTATGATTTAAAGCTTAGGTCTTATGCATAAGTTGTAAGTTGGGAGTTTTAGTTCCATCAGATACGTGAGTATTTATCTCACTTAACATGAGTATATTATGATATAATGATAATTACACTTTTCTCTTCTAAATTTTGGTATAATTATATATAAGTTTTCTATAATTTGGGAATCTAACACCATTGATGTTTGCTTTCGTCCAAAAATTAAGTTCCTTACTTAGTCAAAATTCATTGAATTTGTTGATATTAATAAAAAAATAAAAAAGAATCTATATCAAACCCTAATTGACTTATCATTTACTTGTTGCAAACCAAATAAATCTTTTTATAATCAAATTAGCCTCTTACGTCTTCACGCATTAATAAATATGAGGATGTATATTTTCACTGTTATAGGGCTAGTTTAGTTCGAATTTTTTTTCATATGCAATAAGCCAGTAATCAGTCAATCGAGGGTAAATATCAATTTTCATTTAGTTTTTTTGGTAATATCAGCAATTTCAGTGAATTTTAATTACAGAGAGACTTATTTGTTAGACGGAAGCAAATCTCATGGGTGTTAGATGTAATTTCTCAAACCACATAGGGTTTACGTGTAATTATACCGAACATTAGGGAAGAGAGTGTAATTATCCCTATAATATATTGTCTCAATTAATGTGAATTTATTATAATACCAATTTATTGTACTATGAATTTATTAATTGAATTAATGTATTTAATAAATTAATGGATCTTATATCCTAATAGGTAATCATAGTTACTATTTAAAAAAAGTATTATATATAATTAAAAGTAAAAATTAATAAGAAAAATAGTAAATATTCTTATTAGTTGCGCAATGGCAAGGACCGTTATGTCCTAGGTGTGGACAATATCTATATTATATAAATATATATATATATATATATTTTCTTACAAACGGCGATTATGACACCGTAATAACTAATTTTATCGTTGTATCAATTATACCTCTAAGTTGATGAATACATCTTGCATTAATAATAAATTAATTGTTATGACACGTAGTTGTTATGTGCATATAAAAAAAAATTCACTTTAAAGTATATTATAAATAAGAATAAAATATATAAATTGATAAATTATATTAATGCGGTGGTATCATTAACCGCCATTTATGAGTATAGAGAACCTTTTTTTATATTAGTATAGATTAACTACGTACTATGAAACCTTAAACGTCTCATTAAATTTGTGATATGAGCTATTTGAATAATAAAATAGTAAAAGTTTTATATTAATTATATTATCTATACTTAGGTTGTTTGAGTTGAATAACTACTTTAAATAGGTGGGTTGAATTATATCTGGCAATGAAATTAGAGTCGATCTTCATAATACAAAGTAAGCATTTTATTTAAATGTATTGGGCTACTTATATAACCTAATAATAGAAATTAGGCGGAATCAAAATAATATGAAAATTTCATTTTTTGGCATGAAAACTTTTTATACTAATTTATCATTAAGTCAATCCTTAAATTGAAACCATTTTTGTAATGGGTATATTATATCAGCATTCATCGAGATTATATTTAATTACACAAACACCCATTATTCTTATAAAATTAGAAGTAAACCCATAAAGGCGTTGGTTTAATTTACCTTATGAGGTGTTTATGTAAAATTTCGCGACTGTAAAAAGAAAAAAGAAATTGTATAGTTACATTTATCTCAAAAGGGGACAATATAATTTTTTTTATCTTAACTTTACCAAATATAAAAAAATTTAACAAATAAAAGATTATTATTCTTTTCTCCTTTTATCTCGGTCTAGATGGCAAATGGGTGGATTGAATTGAATTTAGGTCCAATTTAAATCAATTCAATTTGGTGGTACGAATTGGGTGCAAAACAAGTCTATGTATGTAGGTCCAAAATGGATTTGGTTAGGTCCATTAGAATTGGGTCCAATGCCAACAAAAATTACTTATTTATTCTGATGAGAACATTTAATTTGATTGATACATCAATACGTTTTAAATGAGGGTTATTATTTCAATGAACGATTTTTCCTCTAAACACTTTTATGAATAATCAAAAAAATCAAAATTTAAATATTAGTTTTAATTAATCAAGATTAGAAATATTGAACGAATGAGAAAAGATTAAAGTTTTTCCTTGTTGAATCACAGATAATTTGGACCCATTTCAAATTCAAACTCAATAAAACCTGTCATTTCAAACTCAAATCCAACAGATTCAGTAGAACTCGACCGATAATACCTAGAGATGATAATTAAAGCTGAACCCGACAGAACCCTCTGCTAATGGGGCGGGTTTTAGGTCCAAAAGTTAAAAGCAGCGTGGGTATTGGGTCCTAAGAACTAGGACCCGGCCGGATCTTGATTTGGTCCCGAGTTTTTAAGGACCCGCCCCGTTATATTGATTTAATATGTTTATATATTATTTTACTTTATTTTGGTAGAATAAATACTAACAAAATATTATATTATTTTATTTATTTATTATTAGATATTTGTTCAATAATTGATGAAATAAAAAATTATCCACAACATTTAAAGAAGAAGAATATGGAGTTGCTAGTAAGGTATAATTGTTATAAATTGTTTGGATTGTTTTGCTATGAATAATTTTATTTGTACTTAAAAATTTATTTTTTGAACTTGATTATTTGAGTTAGGCCGTGGACAATTTTATTTATAATTGATATCGTAATTTTTTTCTTTATAAAAATATATAATAAAATAAATAAAAATAAAAATAACTAGGCCTACCAAATTAGATCCGCCCCGACGGAATTTGTACCGAACCAGGACGGGGCTTTAAAATAATTGGGACACGACAAGTCCCAGATCCTTCCCAAAATTAAAGGAACGGGTCCTGAATCCACCCAAAACTGCCCGGTGCCAACCCTAATAATACCTCACTCCAATTTAGAAAACTTACTGTGATGTCATCTAATCTCATCTCATTGAGGAAAAAATAAGTTAGAATAAATTTGATTGAGATAATTTTCTTTAGAATAGAGTAAATGACATTATTTCTATCAATTATTATAAAAAATTCAATTCAAAATTGAAAGAAAAATTATATTTTTAGTCCCACGTGCTATAGGAATCCCACATGTACCGGGGTCCCAAGGCTTCTAAGAATTATTCATTTCTTTAGAAAGTGGTGAGCAGGGGAACAAGTAAGAGTCATTACCACCGGAATTAGTTCTTAGTATCTCCAACACGTAAGAAAAATGTTTACCAAGTTAAACCAGAATCAACATCAATAAACTCAAACAAAAATCCCCTCATTTTCGTCTCATCCGTACACTTCTTGTTTCCCCTCCAAAAACACCGTTTCAGCCGTCGAATTTTCCTTCCTCAGACAACGATGTCGCTAATCTCGGACTTCATTCTACCTTGTGCTCGCAAAATATACACACTGATTTTAACTCTTCTTTCATCACTTCTACTTATGGCAAAAAACAGGAAAAGGCCGATTTGTGAAGTGGCAGTAATGGAGCACCGGACGGCGAACGCGTTCGGGTGGGCGGCGAGAGATCCCTCTGGGGTTCTATCTCCGTTCAAGTTCTCCAGACGGGCCACCCGGGAACACGACGTCCAAATCAAGGTTTTATATTGCGGGATTTGCCATTCGGATCTTCACGCAGTGAAAAACGACTGGGGCATCTCTAAGTACCCGCTTGTGCCCGGGCATGAAATTGTCGGAGTGGTCACCCGGGTCGGATCCAAGGTCCGGAAAGTCAAGGTGGGCGACAAAGTGGGCGTTGGATGCTTAGTCGGGTCCTGCAGAGAATGTGATCAATGTGTTAACAATCTCGAGAATTATTGTCCTCAGCTGGTACGTACCATTAGCTTCTTTTACCCCAAAATAATTCACTTTTAATCCTATAATTTTAGAAAAAAATTAATTTTTGGTTCTATATGAATTAAAGTTTGTAATTTTAAAATTTTAATAATTTTTGTTATTTTTCAATTAATTTGGTAAAAAAATTGCATATAAGTGGTACATTATCTAATTAAATTATAATTTCGTATATAAATTATTAAAATTTTAAAAAATTATTATAACAGTTTTTCAAATATATTTTTGAAATTAGCTCGATTTAGAGAATATTAAATTCATTTTTCTTCTAATTTGACATGTTATCTGTTTATTTTCTTTTAAATCTCAATTTTCTTATATTTTGCAATCGTGCTATTTTATCTAAATTGACTATGTCACTCCTTGACAGATCCTCACTTACAACAGCATCGACACCGACGGCACCATCACTTACGGTGGTTACTCCAACATCATGGTGGCGGACGAGCACTTCATCATCCGCTGGCCGGAAAATTTGCCTCCTCATGTCGGTGCTCCTCTACTCTGTGCCGGCACCACCACGTACAGCGCCTTGAGATACTACGGCTTCGACAAGCCGGGCCTCCACATCGGAGTTGTCGGGCTCGGGGGGTTGGGTCACGTCGCTGTTAAATTCGCAAAGGCCTTTGGATCAAAGGTAACGGTGATTAGCACCTCCGTCGGCAAGAAAAAGGAAGCCATCGAAACCATTGGCGCGGACGCATTTGTGGTTAGCCACGAGCCGGAGGAAATGCAGGCGGCTACTGGGAGTTTAGACGGGATTATTGACACGGTTCCTGCACATCATCCAATCGAGCCGTTGTTAAGCTTGTTGAAGCCGCACGGGAAGATGGTCATGGTGGGGGCGCCCACGAAGCCGCTTGAGCTGCCGGTGCTTTCGATAATTATGGGGCGGAGGACGGTGGGGGGGAGCATGATCGGGGGGCTGAAAGAGACGCAGGAGATGATTGATTTTGCGGCGGAGCACAATGTGTTGCCGAACGTGGAGGTCATATCGATGAATGATGTGAACGAGGCGATGGAGCGGCTGGAGAAAGGAGATGTGAGGTATCGGTTTGTGATCGACATTGGGAACACACTGAAACAAGAATGATTGAAATCATGAGCTATGAATCGTTTCAACTTTCATGTAAATAACAGCAATAATGTTTAGAAGATATGTTTGTAATGTTCACAATTGTTAGATCATGTACATAAATAAGACATGCCAGCCCTATCTGGGGTTGACTACATAACGACGTTTTGATTGCCCATTTCTGTGAAATTAGAAAATTCTATGAAATATTATTAATTAATATCTAATTATTGTACAATAATATGTCAATGTGGGCAATTATCAAAACTCCAAATAATATATAATTATCATATAAGTTTGTCCGCCGTTTGATCGAAGCTAGCCCAGTGCTAATTGCTTTTTTGTTAATCATCCTATGTATTCATAGCATTTTGAATTTTGGTTTACTTTCTGATCTCATGTTGGTTTTGAGCAGTACGGGTAGTTGGATTACCTTGAAGGTACTTTTCTATTTCTTTTTTGTTTTACTTTTAAAAGAATTGAAGACACTTTTCTGAATTAGGTAAATTGCAGGTATAAATTGCAGGAATTGAAGCACAAGCGAAAAAAGAGGAAGAGTAGGAAGGAGAAGAGGAGGAGGAGGAGGAGTCACCATCATCCAGATGATGATTCTTCTGATGATTTTGCTGATCTGCGGCATGAAAGGAGGAGTAGGAAAACATATTCAAACTCTGATTCCGACATTAGTGCTTTAGATGATTCACGAGTGGGTAGGGGCAAGAAGCGGTCTGAGAAGAAGAGTAGGAAACATCGCCATGAAGAGGACTAGCTTCTACAGTGGGTGATATGTCTTGTGCTTTTGAGGTTCCTCTAAACTGCTGCTAAGTGTGCTCTATTTAATCTTTAATCTGGTGGTTGATGAGCTTCTTGATGAAACTCATTTTAGCTTAGTAGACAATGCATTAGCTTGGTGCATTTGCTGTTTTTCAGTTTGATGTAATGTATCATTTTAATTGCTTTGTCTTTCTGGTTGTAAGAATTTTGATATTTACTGAGTATGCTATGTGTGATTCCGATATGTGATCGGTCTTGTTAGTTGAAATATTGCAGTTATGCTTTGGAATTTTATTAAGTTTAAAGTTGTTTTACTTGTTGGTTGCTATTCGATGCTTTGAGGGAAGCCTGCCTGTGGGCATCAAGAAGAGCTTAACTATTGCTGCTCTTTTGAACCCAGTGCTATTATTGGAGCAAAGAAAGTTTTAGCATTTCCCAGTGTGTTTTATTTATGTAATTGTATTAGGGCAATGATTTTGGGATTAATATTATCCAGTTTCTGGATCAACCTCTCTAAAAAATCATGATCTGGTGTAGCAGGTTTCTGTTGAGATCATGATGTCGAGGAATATATTTTTATATGTTCTAATCAACCACTGCATTTCTTTTTCAATTTTATCGACCACAAACTTGAGAAGTTTTGCTGAATGATGCCCTTTCCTTGTTCCGGCTTTTCCATTTCCTTGTCTGTGCGTCTTTTTTGTGTAGGACCCCCTCCGCTACAAGAGCTATATCTACCCTAAACGTCATACTTATAGTAATCCCTGTGTTCATATCTATACATTTGCATATAACCATCTAACCAGTTTGCATACGTAATCCCAGCACGTCATAATAGGCATTGTCAACCCACAACATTATATATAAATATACATATCACACACCACAAGTAATCCGCCACAGTGAATCTCTACGCCTACGTTCTCTTTATACAATAAAATGTGTTTTGTACTCTAACTGACAAGATGAGAAAACAGCATACTGGCCCGACCTGCTTGAGTATAGCACGTAGACCTAATCTTCAACAATCAGACACCTCAAAGTCTATTCCTGAAAGAAAATGTCAGCAGGGAAATGAGCCTGCCACTCAGTAAGTAAATAACCAGCCCTATCTATATATGCATATCAAACACAGCCCAAACAAGAGGAACAAGCAACACGCATGGAATACAGTCAATTTAATTCCAACATAATCAACTTTATTACACCAAATGACTATCTCATAACAAGACAATCAATCAAACTCCACTTTTCCTAGTTTGCTTACCAGAAGGTGATATTGTATTTTTCCAGCCAACTCAATCTCACCGTTATATAAATTTAAGTGAATCCCCTTGACAGCCGGCTCATCAATCTCATTTCGCACATAGCATTTTCTTTTCGCACATAGCTGTTTCATTTCGCACATAGCATTTTCTTTTCGCACATAACACTTTCTTTTCGCACATAGCACTTTTCATATTGCCTTATAGGCTTTTCAACATATCAAGGGATATTCACACCACAATTATATTCAATTTTCACTACTCTCTCATTTCCACATATCACCATTCTTGTAAGCAACTAGTAACGTAAAACAATATATCTATATATTCTCATTTTCATACATCCACAACACATCAAACAACAAACAAAATATTTCAACGCATTTCCTCATTCTACATTCACAATATCGGCAATCAATCAAATCATTTCTCACTCATATACTTTCAGATAAATCCATGCCAGCATGAACCACAAATTCAGATAACGGTAAAATCACAATTGTAGATACATATATAGATAATACTAATTATTTACTTACCTCGACCTTACAACGCCTTTATCTATTCAATAGGTAGTGGTTCGGTCTTTTCACTTTACCTCCATATCCTATAATGAGTTATACAACACACAATTAATATATCAAGAATATTGTAATTTCTTTTAAATATAATATTGAATATCATTTGTACAATTTCTAATAATTCTTTAATATTCCATTTCTATTTCTAATAATTCTTTAATATTCCATTTCTATCGAAATACAAATCTTCATTTTTCCTCTTTATTAACATAATATTTCTTAAATATAATATTCAAATCATTTCTATGAATTTTCTACCAATTTATCATTGCTATATAATTTAATTAAGCAACAATACATAGAATTACATATTTCATTAATCATTCCGAGGAATTGTGTAAATTACCTATAGTAATAATTAAATCTAACAAATCTAATATTTTAATTACCCAACTATATTATTTTTATAGCAATTATGATATTTAACTCGACACTATTTTAAATAGCCAAACTCATAAAATATTCCGGTTAGATAATACACCGCTCAATATAATTAACATTTAATAAATGAACTAAATAAATAATATAATTATATAAATTAATAGAAATTAAAATAAAACTTACTCCCGCTGGGAATCGCCGAACAGAGAAGGAAATTGCAAATTTATAAATGTGATATTGTGATAATTGGCTCACATATATATATATATATATATGTATGGGGTGGGGCGGTGGGTGAGGGCCCCCCCCAAACCTTTTCCTTCCTCTTTTTTTTTTCTTTTCTTTTATCTTTCTTATATATATATATACATATCATTTACATATATATATATCATATTATTATTTTATTAATTTAATAAGAGTTTTCTTAAAATATCCATCACGTCCCTCCTAAATTTCTTTAATTAATATAAATTGTCCCAAAATATTATAACGAACTCCAATTTAATCCGTTCAAGTTTTATTATATTCCAATTATGGAACATAATTTATTTACTAATTAACTAAATTTCATAAAAATTTACCAATTAATCCCCCAATTATGTATTATAATATTTGGGGCGTCACATTTTGTGTGTTTGTGTGTGTGTGGGTGTGGGCATCAAGAAGAGCTTAACTATTGCTCCTCTTTTGAACCCAGTGCTATTATTGGAGCAAAGAAGATTTTAGCATTTTCCAGTGTGTTTTATTTATGTAATTGTATTAGGGCAATGATTTTGTGATTAATATTATCCAATTTCTGGATCAACCTCTCTGAAACTCATGATCTAGTGTAATAGGTTTCTGTTGAGATCATGAAGATATATATTTTTATATGTTCTAATCAGCTACTGCATTTCTTTTTCAATTTTATCGACCATAAACTTGAGAAGTTTTGCTGAAAGCTCCCCTTTCCGTGTGTGTGTGTGTGTGTGGGCATCAAGAAGAGCTTAACTATTGCTCCTGTTTTGAACCCAGTGCTATTATTGGAGCAAAGAAGGTTTTAGCATTTTTCAGTGTGTTTTATTTATGTAATTATATTAGGGCAATGATTTTGTGATTAATATTATTCAGTTTCTAGATCAACTTCTCTAAAAATCATGATCTGGTGTAGCAGGTTTCTGTTGAGATTATGATGTCAAAGAATATAAAAATATATTCTAATCAGCTACTGCATTTTTTTTTCAATTTTATCAACCACAAACTTGAGAAGTTTTGCTGAATGATGCATTCTCCTTCTTCTGTCTTTTCCATTTCCTTGTATGTGGGTCTTTTTCTTTTGTGTGTGTGTGTCTCTGGGGTGTGTGTGTGTATGGGGTGTCTGGGTGTGTGTGGGGGGGGGGGGGTGTGTGTGTCTATGGGGAGTGTGTATGTGTGTGTGTGTGTGTATGGGGTGTGTGTGTGTCACGGTAGAACATGTTTTACTTCCATTTTGAACATAGAAGAAGTAAGTTGTTGCTTTTATTTTCTGCGCCAACGAATGCCATTTGTGTCTTATTACATTTGTCATTCTGCTTCAATCTCTATGTCTTCATTTCTATCTTCACAATCCTTTTTCTCGTGCAGGATGTCACCATAGTTTCGAAATATTTTATGCTCATTACGGGTATTGTTTGTGTTTATGGTCTATTTATGTCCTTTGTAATATTTTTGTGTGCTTGCATAGATGTGTATTCTCATTTTCGTTTACCTGATATGAAAGAGTATTTATTGAAATGAAGAGCAATAGCAGGACAGGAGAGAGTGCATTGTCCCTCTTTTTTTTTCCTTTCAATATATCTCATTAGTAAGAGTGATCTTGGATTGATTTACTTTCCATTTTCTTGTTTGTGATTCTTTTTGTGTGTGTGTGTGTGTGTGAGTTTGTGTGTCTGTGGGGTGTGTGTGCGTGTGGGTGCGTGTGGGGTGTGTTGTGTGTGTGTGTGTGTGTGTGCGTGTGGGGTGTGTGGGTGTGTGTGTGTGTGTGTATGTCACGGTAGAACATGTTTTACTTCCATTTTGAATATAGAAGAAGTGAGGTGTTGCTTTTATCTTCTGCGCCAACGAATCCCATCTCCGTCTTGTTACATTTGCCATTCTCTTTCAATTTCTAAGTCTTCATTTCTATCTTCACAACCCTTTTTCTCGTGCAGGATGTCACCATAGTTTCGAAACATTTTATGCTCATTACAGGTATTGTTTGTCTTTGTGGTCTATTTATGTCCTTTGTAATATTTTTGTGTGCTTGCATAAATGTGTATTCTCATTTTTGTTTACCTGATATGAAAGAGTATTTATTGAAATGAAGAGCAATAATAGGACAGGAGAGAGTGCATTGTCCCTCTTTTTTTTCCCTTTCAATATATCTCTTTAGCAAGAGTGGTCTATTGATTTACTTTACTAGAGGGGATATAGTGAGAGAACATGAGTGGAGGATTGATAAAATCTGATAAATGTCTTGGGTGGTTATCATCTGATTACCAATTCTTGAATTAGTTTACTTTCAATTTGTTTTTCTTTTTAATGAATGGAAGGCCCTTTTCTGAATTAGGTAAATTGCAGGTATAAATTGCAAGAATTGAAGCGCATACGAAGAAGGAGGAAATGTAGGAAGGAGAAGAGGAGGAGGAGGAGGAGTCACCATCATTCAGATGACGATTCTTCTGATGATTCTGCTGATCTGCGGCATAAAACGAGGAGCAGGAAGGCAGATGCAGACTCTGATTCCGATGTTATTACTTTAGATGATTCGCGTGTAGGTAGGGGCAAGAAGCGGTCTAAGAAGAAGAGTAGGAAACATCGCCATGAAGAGGACTAGCTTCTACAGTAGGTGATATGTCTTGTGCTTTTAAGGTTCCTCTAAACTGCTTCTAACTATGCCCTATTCAGTCTTTAATCTGGTGGTTGATGAACTTCTTGATGAAACCCACTTTAGTTTAGTGGACAATGCATTAGTTTGGTGCATTTGAAGTTTTTCAGTTTGATGTAATGTATCATTTTAATTGCTTCATTCTTTTGGTTGTAAGAATTCTGATATTTACTGAGTATGCTATATATGATTCCGACATGTGATCGGTTCTGTTAGTTGAAATATTGCAGTAATGCTTTGGAATTTTATTGAGTTTAAAGTTGTTTTACTTGTTGGTTTCTATTTGATGCTTTGGGGGAAGCCTACCTGTGGCATCAAGAAGAGTTTAACTATTGCTGCTCTTTTGAACTCAGTGCTATTATTGGAGCAAAGAAGGTTTTGCATTTCCCAGTATGTTTTATTTATGTAATTATATTAGGGCAATGATTTTGTGATTAATATTATCCAATTTCTGGATCAACCTCTCTGAACATCATGATCTGGTGTAGCAGGTTTCTGTTGAGATCATGATGTCAAGGAATATATTTTTATATGTTTTAATCAGCTACTGCATTTCTTTTTCAATTTTATCAACCACAAACTTGAGAAGTTTTGTTGAATGATGCCCTCTCCTTGTTCCAACTTTTCTATTTTCTTGTCTGTGCCTCTTTTTGTGTGTGTGGGGGGAGGGTGTGTTTGTGTGTGTGCGTGTGGAGTGTGTAGTGTGTGTGTGTGTGCGTGCGTCTGGGGTGTGTGTGTGTGTATAGGGTGTGTGGGTGTGTGTGTCTGTGGGGGGGGGGGGGGGGGGGGTGTGTGTGTGCGGGGTGTGTGTGTGTGTCATGCTAGAACATGTTTTACTTAAATTTTGAACATAGAAGAAGTGAGGTGTTGCTTTTATCTTTTGCGCCAACGAATGCCATCCGCGTCTTGTTACATTTGTCATTCTCCTTCAATTTCTAAGTCTACATTTCTAACTTCACAATCCTTTTTCTCGTGCAGTATGTCACCATAGTTTCGCAATATTTTATGCTCATTACGGGTATTGTTTGTCTTTGTGAGATATTTATGTCATTTGTAACATTTTTGTGTGCTTGCATAGATGTATATTCTCATTTTTGTTTACCTGATATGAAAGAGTATTTATTGAAATGAAGAACAATAACAGGACAGGAGAGAGTGCATTGTCCCTCTTCTTTTTTTTCTTTCAATATTTCTCGTTAGCAAGAGTGGTCTTGGATTGATTTACTTTACTAGCGGGGATATAGTGAGAGAACATGAGTGGAGGATTGATAAAATCTGATAAATGCCTTGGGTGGTTATGATCTGCTAACCAATTCTTGAATTGATTGTCAGCGACCGCTACAAAATGTTGTAGTTTTGAACCCTGACTTTGGTGTGTTTAGCCATTTTGATTTCCTTTATTCTAATAGCGGTCTCTATAATTTTCACCCTTGAATCACATGGTAGTTTCTGTAGCATCACCTTGATTTTTGGGTACTCGCATGGAAGAGGGAGAATGGTCCTTTTGCTCAGGAACAATTAATCAGTTGTATATGCTGCTGAAGCTTCACTCATGCTTGTGTTTACATGTGGCTTACTGTTTATCAGGTAAAGAACTAATCATTCACCTGCCCAAGTTTCTGTTGATTTTCTGCCTTCAGGTACTTATGGACAGTTTCATACATATTTGAGTGGTAATAGTTTCCTAGTAATGTGATTTTGGTATTGCAGAAACCATGATATTAGGCCTATAAGTTGTTGAATCTATAATGTTGCTTGATAAATGGCACAGCTGTTCCTGTGGCTCTTCTTTAGAAATTGAATGATTCTTTACTAGAAGGAGACACTAGCTTTAACTTTTTCCCTTACAAATTTTTATGCTAACTTTGTTAAACGTTGAGGCGTCTTATGTGATTTATGTTTCTAGTCGCTTGGGTTTTGCTGAAATGCCTTAGTAAATACAAAGGTAATCCAGTGCTAATTGCTTTCTGTTAACCATCCCATGTATTCATAACATTTTCGATTTTGGTTTACTTTCTGATTTCATGTTGCTTTTGAGCAGTATTGATAGATGGATTACCTTGAAGGTACATTTCTATTTCTATTTGTTTTTCTTTTTAAGGAATTGAAGACACTTTTCTGAATCAGGTAAATTGCAGGTATAAATTGTAAGAATTGAAGCGAATGCGAAGAAAGAGGAAGTGTAGGAAGGAGAAGAGGAGGAGGAAGAGTCACCATCATTCAGATGATGATTCTTCTAATGATTCTGCTGATCTGCGGCATAAAAGGAGGAGCAGGAAGGCAGATTCAGAGTCTGATTCCGACGTCAGTGCTTTAGATGATTCGCGAGTGGGTAGGGGCAAGAAGCGGTCTGAGAAGAAGAGCAGGAAACATCGCCATGAAGAGGACTAGCTTCTAAAGTAGGTGATATGTCTTGTGCTTTTAAGGTTCCTCTAAACTGCTGCTAAGTGTGCCCTATTCAATCTTTAATCTGGTGGTTGATGAGCTTCTTGATGAAACCCACTTTAGCTTAGTGCACAATACATTAGTTTGGTGCATTTGTTGTTTTTCAGTTTCTTGTAATGTATCATTTTAATTGCTTCATTCTTCTGGTTGTCAGAATTCTGATATTTACTGAGTATGCTATGTGTGATTCTGACATGTGATCGATCCTGTTAGTTGAAATATTACAGTAATACTTTGGAATATTATTGAGTATAAAGTT
The DNA here is from genome assembly GCF_000512975.1 of Sesamum indicum. Classification (NCBI taxonomy): domain Eukaryota; kingdom Viridiplantae; phylum Streptophyta; class Magnoliopsida; order Lamiales; family Pedaliaceae; genus Sesamum; species Sesamum indicum. Next base: position 2,455,622 of record NC_026151.1, read on the forward strand.
GTTTTACTTGTTGGTTGCTATTCGATGCTTTTGGGGAAACCTGCCTGTTGACATCAAGAAGAGCTTAACTATTGCTGCTCTTTTGAACCCAGTGTTATTATTGGAGCAAAGAAGGTTTTAGCATTTTCCAGTGTGTTTTATTTATGTAATTGTATTAGGACAATGATTTTGTGATTAATATTATCCAGTTTCTGGATCAACTTCTCTGAAAATCATGATCTAGTGTAGCAGGTTTCTGTTGAGATCATGGTGTCAAGGAATATATTTTTATATGTTCTAATGAGCTACTACATTTCTTTTTCAATTTTAGTGACCACAAACTTGAGAAGTTTTGCTGAATGATGCCCCCTCATTGTTCTGACATTTCTATTTTCTTGTATGTGCATCTTTTTTTTTAGGTGTGTGTGTGTGTGTGTATGGGGTGTGTGGGGTGTGTGTGTATGTGTGTGTTTGTGGGTGGGTGAGTGTGTGTGTGTGTGTGCATGTTGGGCATGTGTGTGTGTGTGTGCGCGCGTGTGGGGTGTGTGTGTGTGTGTGCGTGTGCGTGGGGGGTGTGTGGGTGTGTGTGGGTGTGTGTCACGGTATAACATGTTTTACTTTCATTTTGAAATAGAAGAAGTGAGGTGTTGTTTTACTTCTATTATCTTCTGCGCCAACGAATGTCATCTCCGTCTTGTTATATTTGTCATTCTTCTTCAATTTCTAAGTTTTCATTTCTAACTTCACAACCCTTTTTCTCGTGCAGTATGTCACCATAGTTTCGCAACATTTTATGCTCGTTACGAGTATTATTTGTCTTTGTGATATATTTATGTCCTTTATAACATTTTTGTGTACTTGCATAGATGTGTATTCTCATTTTTGTTTACCTGATATGAAAGAGTATTTATTGAAATGAAGAGCAATAACAGGACAGGAGAGAGTGCATTGTCCCTCTTCTTTTTTCCTTTCAATATATCTCGTTAGCAAGAGTGGTCTTGGACTGATTTACTTTACTAGAGGGGATATAGTGAGAGAACATGAGTGGAGGATTGATAAAATCTGATAAATGCCTCGGGTGGTCATGATTTGATAACCAATTCTTGAATTGGTTGCCAGCGACCACTACAAAATGTTGTAGTTTTGAACCCTTACTTTGGTGTGTTTAGCCATTTTGATTTCCTTCCTTCTAATAGCGGTCTCTATAATTTTCATACTTGAATCACATGGTAGTTTCTGTAGCATCACCTTGATTTTTGGATACTCGCATGGAAGAGGGAAAATGGTCCTTTTGCTCAGGAACAATTAATCAGTTGTATATGCTGCTGAAGCTTCACTCATGCTTGTGTTTACATGTGGCTTATTGTTTATCAGGTAAAGAACTAATCATTCACCTGCCCAAGTTTCTATTATTTTTCTGCCTTGAAGTAGTTATGGACAGTTTCATACATATTTGAGCGGTAACAGTTTCCTCGTAATGTGGTTTTGGTATTGCAGAAACCAGGATATTAGGCGTATAAGTTGTTGAATCTGTGGTGTTGCTTGATAAATGGCACAGCTGTTCCTGTGGCTCTTCTTTAGAAAGTGAATGATTCCTTTACTGGAAGGAGACACTAGCTTTAACTTTTTCCATTATAAGTTTTTATGCTAACTTTGTTAAAGGTTGAGGCATGTTGTGTGATTTATGTTTCTTGTCGCTTGGGCTTTTGCTGAAATGCCTTCGTAAATACAAAGGTAACCCAGTGCTAATTGCTTTCTGTTAACCATCCCACGTATTCATAGCATTTTCGATTTTGGTTTACTCTCTGATCTCATGTTGCTTTTGAGCAGTATGGGTAGTTGAATTATCTTGAAGGTACTTTTCTATTTCTTTTCTATTTTTCTTTTTAAGGAATTGAAAACACTTTTTCTGAATCAGGTAAATTGCAGGTATAAATTGCAAGAATTGAAGCGCATGTGAAGAAAGAGGAAGTGTAGGAGGGAGAAGAGGAGGAGGAGGAGTCACCATCATTCAGATGATGATTCTTCTAATGATTCTGCTGATCTGCGGCATAAAAGGAGGAGCAGGAAAGCAGATTCAGACTCTGTTTCTGACGTCAGTGCTTTAGATGATTCACGAGTGGGTAGGGGCAAGAAGCGGTCTGAGAAGAAGAGCAGGAAACATCGCCATGAAGAGGACTAGCTTCTAAAGTAGGTGATATGTCTTGTGCTTTTAAGGTTCCTCTAAACTGCTGCTAAGTGTGCCCTATTCAATCTTTAATCTGTTGGTTGATGATCTTCTTGATGAAACCCACTTTAGCTTAGTGGACAATGCATTAGTTTGGTGCATTTGCTATTTTTCAGTTTGATGTAATGTATCATTTTAATTGCTTCATTCTTCTGGTTGTAAGAATTATGATATTTACTGAGTATGCTATGTGTGATTCCGATATGTGATCGGTCCTGTTAGTTGAAATATTATAGTAATGCTTTGGAATTTTATTGAGTTTAAAGTTGTTTTACTTGTTGGTTGCTATTCGATGCTTTGGGGGAAGCCTGCCTGTGGGCATCAAGAAGAGCTTAACTATTGCTGCTCTTTTGAACCCAGTGTTATTATTGGAGCAAAGAAGGTTTTAGCATTTCCCAGTGTGTTTTATTTATGTAATTGTATTAGGGCAATGATTTTGTGATTAATATTATCCAGTTTCTGGATCAACTTCTCTGAAAATCATGATCTAGTGTAGCAGGTTTCTGTTGAGATCATGGTGTCAAGGAATATATTTTTATATGTTCTAATCAGCTACTGCATTTCTTTTTCAATTTTATTGACCACAAACTTGAGAAGTTTTGTTGAATGATGCCCCCTTATTGTTCCGACATTTCTATTTTCTTGTCTATGCATCTTTTTATTTATGTGTGTGTGTGTGTGTATGCATGTGGAATGTGTGTGTGTGTGTATGAGGTGTGTGGGCTGTGTTTGTGTATGTGTGTGTTTGTGGGGGGTGAGTGTGTGTGTGTGTGTGTGTGTGTGCGTGTGGGGCATGTGTGTGTGGGGTGTGTCCACGCGTGTGGGGTGTGTGTGTGTGGTGCGTGTGTGTGTATGTGTCACGGTAGAATATGTTTTAGTTTCATTTTGAATATAAAAGAAGCGAGGTGTTGCTTTTATCTTTTGCGCCAACGAATGTCATCTGCGTCTTGTTGCATTTGCCATTCTCCTTTAATTTCTAAGTCTTCATTTTCATCTTCACAATCCTTTTTCTCGTGCAGGATGTCACCATTACGGGTATTGTTTGTCTTTATGATATATTTATGTCCTTTGTAACATTTTTGTGTGCTTGCATAGATGTGTATTCTTATTTTTGTTTACCTGATATGAAAGAGTATTTATTGAAATGAAGAGCAAAAACAGGACAGGAGAGAGTGCATTGTCCCTCTTCTTTTTTCCTTTCAATATATCTCGTTAGCAAGAGTGGTCTTGGATTGATTTACTTTTCTAGAGGGGATATAGTGAGAGAACATGAGTGGAGGATTTATAAAATATGGTAAATGCCTTGGGTGGTTATGATCTGGTAGCCAATTCTTGAATTGGTTGCCAGCGACCACTAAAAATATTGTAGTTTTGAACCCTGACTTTGGTATGTTTAACCATTTTAATTTCCTTCCTGCTAATAGCGGTCTCTATAATTTTCACATTTGAATCACATGGTAGTTTCTGTAGCATCACCTTGATTTTTGGATACTCGCATGGAAGAGGGAGAATGGTCCTTTTGCTCAGGAACAATTAATCAGTTATATATGTTGTAGCTGATGTTTGACTCATGTTTGTGTTTACATGTGGCTTACTGTTTATCAGGTAAAGAACTAATTATTCACCTGCCCAAGTTTCTGTTGATTTTCTGCCTTCAGGTACTTATGGACAGTTTCATACATATTTGAGTGATAACAGTTTCCTAGTAATGTGATTTTGGTATTGCAGAAACCAGGATATTAGGCCTATAAGTTATTGAATTTGTGGTGTTGCTTGATAAATGGCACAGTTGTTCCTGTGATTCTTCTTTAGAAAGTGAATGATTCTTTTACTCTAAGAGGGAAGGTTTGGTGCTAAATAACTGCGGGTTATTTTGCAATTTTACCCAAGAAATATTATTGGTTTTTGAACCTTATGTCTCACTGTGTGTGGACTGTTCTCGAAGGCAGAAGTATTTTGTTTGGAGTGTTCTGGACGTTTCTTGAGGCATTACTTAAACTTACGCAAAAATAGGGTATTACATTGACAATAAACGGACAATAATGAGTTGAGAAACTATTGTTCCCACGCGGTGGACTCATAATGAATTTCCTCAAACACCCTAAGAATACGTCGTGTATAAATACGAACAAGAGGAAATCAGTGTACAATAAGCTGAGAAGCAAGTTGCTTAAAATGGCACAAACATGGGGAATTGAAATTCTAATTTCGGAAACTCCATCCAAATGAAAATAATTAATTGCATAATAAGTACATTAAGTTATAATTATCATATGATTAATATATGATATTGTAATTATGTAAATATATACAATAATAATAATATATTATGCGATTATTTAAACCTAATTACATTTGATTTAGACAAAATCTTTATGTTGAAATTTGATGATTGGCCAAAATAGATAACAAAGAAAATTTTGAATTAGTAAAATAACAATTGTCTTTTATATGGGGTCCACCAAAATTTATTGATCACCATAAAATTACCTAAATATTTGGATAATTTCACTCATTTCTCTTTAATTTTGTCGTAATTACACACCAGTCCTTTATAATTTAAAAAATTACATTTAGTATCTTTCGTATTTATTTTCATCCATTAAATAAATTTTCATGTTGTCAAAATTTCACCATATTTGTTCATACTAGTAATAAATAAGTGAATTAAAAATTCATATATATTTACATATAATTGACTTAATTATTATTAATTTATTGCAAGTGAAACAAAGTTTTTTGCCAATCAAATTACTCTTACATCTTCACAATGGCTAATGCATGTACGAGGTGCATTTTCACCCTTATAAGGGTAGTTTGGTCAGAAAAATTTGTTTGACCATCAATAAGTTTGGAGTAAGTCAATAAATATGATTTTTTATTAATATCAACAAAATTTGTGAATTTTTGACTAACAAGGAATTTATTTATTGGACAAAAACAAACATCATGATCCATGTTTCAAGAATTTCATTATTATATGTACCTTTCATACTATATAAATTCTACGTGTAACTACACCAAATTTTAAAAGATTGCATAATGATCCATGTTTCAAGAATTTCATTATTTTGTTGGTGTCGAATTACTCCCTATGTCAACTATATTATAAATAGCTCCAATAGCTAATTTGTCAGGTATGATATTCTATTCAATCTATTTTTCTTCAATAAAAAAATTTCACTAATATAAGCATTGGAGGATGATTGCGGGGTATATATCAAATTTTGAGATTTGAGTGTAGAAATGAAGTCATGAGGAGAGAGGAGATGAACTCAAGGCTCAATCTAATATTAAACATGACAAATGTAATAAATTAATTAAAATTCCATAGACCAAAGTTTGAAGCAAGAAGTAGAATTATAAAATGTATTTCCTTGTCTATGCTCTTTTGAGAAGGGTATATATCCCAAGCAACTAAGCAAGAAGAACACGGAAGAAAATACCAACCAAAGGCAAGCAACCAAACCCCAAAGCAAAGCACCTTAAAAAGTAGCACCCCACCCCATTTTTATTCTCTTACATTGAACCGCCGTTGTTCAACATCGTATTCATATTCATATCCCCCATATCTCACAACTCTCATTTTCCCACTCTCCCTCCATCAAACACACACATTACTCACCAACCAAAAAGCAAGAAATAAAAAAAAAAAAAAAGGAAAGAAAGAAAAGAAACAACTCTCTCTCTCTCTCTCACACACACACACACACAGTCATACTCAAACAAATAATTTTTTTTTTCCAGATGGGATTTTGCTTCTCCAAATTCAAGAGAACCAGGGACATCCCCATATCATCATCCTCTCCATCAGACTCCCCCTCTCCTCCCTACAATCCACCCCCTCCCCTCCACCATGCACTGCCACCACCAGGACAAACCACCGCAGCACCACGGCCGCCGTCGCCGCCCAACATCGGGCCGGTCCTCCGTAAGCCTTGCATCGACATAACCACACTGTACGATCTTGACAAAGAACTGGGCAGAGGGCAGTTCGGCATCACCTACCTCTGCACAGAGAAAGCCACCGGATTGAAATACGCGTGCAAGTCCATTTCAAGAAGAAAGCTCGTGACTGAAAAGGACATAGAAGATGTAAGAAGGGAGATCATGATTCTGCAGCACTTGACCGGACAGCCTAACATCGTTGAGTTCAAAGGGGCTTATGAGGACAAGAAAAACCTGTATTTGGTTATGGAGTTGTGCTCCGGGGGTGAGCTCTTCGACCGGATTACAGCGAGAGGGAGCTATTCTGAGAAGGAGGCTGCAAGACTTGGGAGACAGATTGTGAATGTGGTTCATGTTTGTCATTTCATGGGAGTGATGCATAGAGACTTGAAGCCTGAGAATTTCTTGATGGTGAATAGGGATGAGGATTCTCCCTTGAAGGCTACTGATTTTGGGCTCTCAGTTTTCATCGAGTCAGGTCAGTTTGAAAAGTTTAAATGCAGGTTTCATTACACTTAATTATCATGATAAAGAATTAAAATTTGCAACAAATACTAATTAACTGCATTTGTGCAACGCATATTAGCAAATTTTGCAAATATGATCAAAATATTAATTACAATTAAAAATTATGATAAATATTTCGGACATGGGGTGAAATTATTGTCAATATTAATATTGATTAACTATAACAAAAAAAATTTAAAGTTTTTGTCTAGATTTTATTTGATGTGTTCGATAATATTAATTTATCGTGATTTTAAAGTTGTAGTAATTAATAGTTTAGGGAATAAATTCTTCTTTTTTTTTTTTTCCTGTAATGTTTCTTATTAATTTAGATAAATGTTGTTTTCTTGTGTTCAAAAAAAGTTTGATGGGTATATATATTGAGTGATAATTCGATTTAAAATGAAATTATTGCTTGCTTGTAAAGTATTGGTTGCTGGAAAGATATGATTGTTTAATTGCAACAGTTTCCTGAGAGCACTTTTGTGTTGTGCAAGTTTATAATATATGATAGTGCGGGAGGCTACATGGGATTGTGAAACTGTCCTGTCCTGTCTTAATTATTTCCTATTAATGAACAAATGGAGACTTTGAAGTTTACAAAGACTCGTTTTCTGTAATAAAAAATGCTATCCATCATTTCCCATACTTATATATAAATTAGTCCTTTTTCTTTAATTTTTTTATTTCAGTACCTATCTTGATTTGGAAAGTATTGATTGGTTTATTTATTTTACATGGACTAACTCTAACAATTCTTTTCTAAATCAAGAAGATGTTAAAAAGAGTGAAGAATAAATAATATTGAGAAATTCTAACTTAAGTCTGATCAAATTATATTTAAATCAATTACAAAATAAATATAATACAATTATTATGTGATTAGTGCATAATTTAAAAAAAATAATCAATTATATAACAATATATACATTATTTATGCAATTGATTGAATTTGATTAGATCTGATTTAAATAAAATAGCATGAATGACTAGTGGGATATTTTCTTTGTGAAAGATAGAAAAAGAGAGCACTTGCATGGACGATTGATGAATTAGGACATACATAAGATAAAGTTTTCTTATTGATGGCGACAGATGTTTGTGATGTTTGATTTATTTTTTATTTTATTTAATATATATAATCATAATATATATTATAATTAAATGTTATTAAAATAAAAATACAACAGAATTTAAAATAAAAAAATCAGTTGGCTCCAGGTTGAAACTTGAAAATGAGTTTTGCAGGTAAAATATGTGGATGTCACTTTAGGATTAGGTCAAGAAGACCAGGTCAACTGGACAAGGACAGGTCAACCTCAACCTCATGTTTCTTTTTTACTTTTGGAGGGAGTGGGAGTGGTGTGGGGTTTTGGGGGCTACCCTTAGCTGGTGGGCAATTATATGTGATTTTTTATTTTAATTATAATATATAGAGTATGATTATATATATTAAATGAAATAAAAAAAATACAATAATTCTGCTGTAATCTTATTTTAATTAATATTTAATTATAATATATATATGATGATTATATATATTAAATGAAATAAAAAATACAATAATGAATATCAAGTAAGAGTAAAACTAGTTTGCCCCAGTTTACTTTTATTATAGAAATAAATGAATAATAAAATAAGTTTGAATTAGATGTACTATAAAAAAAAATAGATTAATTATAGATAGTATACTTTGTTATATTCTTTTGGTTGAACAAAACTAATTCTAGTATCTGCTTTACATGATAACCTATTTTAAATGCTAAATAACATATATGTCCTTAAATTTATAAGATCATTTTTTTCCTCAAAGTGAAATAAAAGCCCCAAAAAGGATAGGAGAAGACAATGGGTAGGTGGAAGGAAGACGGCGAACGAGTGGGGATGGGGGCAATTGATCAAAGTGCACAGTAGATTGGGTCGGTTCAAAATCTATAAAAATCAGTCTAAAAAAGTTCGATCCAAGAATATCGGTCTACTACTGTTCATGGTTGGTTTTAGGACGGTCTTAGGTCCAATTGGGTCCATTTTTAAATTTAGAGCCAACCCATGGACTGACTTAATTGAGGACCAGACCAAGCTGGAATGTGCTTGTTTTATTTGTTTTTTTTTTTTTTTTTGTGATATTGAGATCTTCTTATTATGAGTTGGGTATAGTTGAATTTATTATATGAGTTGACTAACTCAACAACCCACACAATAAATAAACCCAGACCCCTATCTGGTGAAGTATGGGCGACTAGGACCCAATTCCCCATTGTAAACGGGGCCTTAAAGTATAAGAAATATGGGTTTACAATTTCTCATTGTTGTGGTTATGAAAAAAGAAGAGTAATTGAAAGGGCTCATAGTTCTTATGGAAAATTCTAAATTAACATTTGTTTGATCAAATTTGAACAGTTCAAAAAGAGTTGTCAATCATACAACAAATAAATTCTACTTGTTATGTAACTGAATCAGTTCAACAAAATTTGATTTTAACTTTGATTGTTAAGAAAAAAAAGAATCGCCACATTTCATTCTGTGTGAATAAAACCCCAACATAATGTTTAACAATATTTGGATAATCCCATATGTGAAATCGATATACTCTTCTGGAAATATTTGGGAATGTTTTGATTTTGGAGAAAGCTAATATGATATCAATTCTTAATGTTATTCAATCAATTACATTTCTAGCAAAGTTGCATAAGATTTTGAGTTGTGCTGCAATTCCCTTTGGACAAATATTTTCCAGGAAAAGTCTATAGAGATGTTGTCGGGAGTGCTTATTATGTGGCGCCTGAAGTTCTGGGAAGAAAGTACGGCAAGGAGATTGATGTCTGGAGCGCTGGAGTCATTTTGTACATACTTTTAAGTGGATTTCCACCCTTCTGGGCTGGTAAGTTAAGTAAACACTTATTAACTTGATAAGCTCGGTACAACAAGTACTGGTGTACAACGACTATTAGCCGTTATTTCGACAAGTTAGAATTTATATTTTCGTAGTGGCTCTTTTACGTATGCTGCCTGAAAGGGTCATAAAACAACAGAAACCTCTTCGGGAATAGCACATTCTTATACGACGTTCTTGTCATAAACTACAGGTTACCAGATTAGTAACTCTTGATGGTAGAGAAGTTTACTGATGATGTAAGAATCGTTTGTATTTCAGAGACAGAGAAAGGTATATATGAGGAAATCTTGAAGGGTCATGTAGACCTTCAGACCTCTCCCTGGCCTTCTATATCAGCTGGAGCAAAGGATCTCATCACTAAAATGTTGACCATGGATCCAAGAAAAAGAATTACTGCTGCGGAAGCTCTTGGTCAGTAGATCAAAATATTTGTAGCTATGTAAATGATTTTTTTACTCTCAAGTTAACATATATATGATAAAATCACTCCCGTCATTGGTGTATTTTGATTTGTCTGTTTATTACCAGAGCATCCTTGGCTGAAGAAAGACGGCGAAGCATCAGACAGACCGATTGACAGTGCTGTTCTAATCAGGATGAAGCAATTCAGGGCGATGAACAAGCTGAAAAAGCTCGCACTCAAGGTACCGAAATTATCGTTGATTATTGAATTTTCTGTCGAGGGTAAGACGCAACGATAGGAGTAATATGGATTAATACTTGAAAGGTTATTGCTGAAAACCTGTCTGAAGAAGAAATCAAGGGACTAAGACAAATGTTCAACAATATGGATACTGATGGAAGTGGTACTATTACATATGAAGAACTCAGGACAGGGTTGTCTAAGCTGGGATCCAAGCTTAGTGAAGCTGAAATAAAACAACTGATGGAAGCTGTAAGAATTTCTGCACTCTCTCATCTTGCATTGGTGCAAATTTTAAATTTATTGCCTGAACGGTACTGTTCTTTCCTTATCCAGGCCGATGTTGACAAGAACGGGACCATAGACTACATTGAGTTTATTACTGCGACCATGCATCGGCATAGACTGGAGAAAGAAGAGAATCTGTACAAGGCTTTTCAGTATTTTGACAAGGATAATAGCGGGTACATATATTTCTTCGATTCTCATTTTGAACGCTTAGTCCTGGAAAGACTTGTAAATTAACGTTTTCGCTCGTCAGATATATTACAAGAGATGAGCTGAGACATGCCATGCAACAATATGGGATGGGGGACGAGGCGACAATCGATGAGGTTCTTGATGATGTCGACACTGACAAAGTAAGATAATTAATTAGGGATGTTTTCGAATTGTTTTGAGTACCATATCTGGACATGAAATGTGATGAATCGATCATTTTTGGTCCGTAGGACGGGAGGATCAATTACGAAGAATTCGCGGCTATGATGAAAAAAGGAACGGTCGATTTCTCTGAACAACTGAGGACGGACGAATAACATGTGCAATATCTCATCAATTATTATGTGAGAAAAGACTCGACCGAGCGTTGTACATAACTCAATATTTTTCACATGATCATGTTTGGACCCTTTTTATTTCCATCAAATAATGTTGGGACAGCGTATGAACGGATTCGCAAATTGTATTTCAGTGCTAATAAAAGGTGCAAATTAGTGCTAATAATGTTTGGACAACTTATGAACCGACATACAATCTATCATAATGTTTGGATTCGTTTTCGAAGTGTTTTGTTGTGTTTTGTGGAAATAGACAGAGAAAAGTAAAGATAAATAAGTGTGTGTTAGAGATAATATATATGTTTGGATTTGTTTTTTAAGATAATTTAAAATAAGTATTGTATGTTTAATGTTGTATTTTGAGAGACAAAAATTACTATTCATTGTCAATTCATAGTCAAATCATGTCTTTTTATATATATTTATGTATATGTATGTATTTATGCTAAAACAGTTTAAAACACCTAGATAAGGTGTTTTTGAATGATGGCAAACATTGGGTATGTTTTGACTCGTCCCGAAGATAACTTAAAAATGAAAATAAACATAGCGTATAATTCTTACTTGTATTTAAGTAAATCTGACGGTTGTTCATTGAGAAACCAAATCTGAGTGAGTTTAAGTCCTACGGATGTGGCGATCGTCTTCCATTTTCAACCTTTCATGTCAATTTTAAGACATTTACTTGTTCATATATTTCAAACCTGACTTGCCCGATGCTCATAATTTTTGCTCCAGAATCGAAGCCCCGGGCCAAATTAATGACCTCGCCCAGTGAGACCGATCATGCCAACAAGTAGACAACACTTGTTAAGCCCGAAGTATCATAACAAGCTCGGCTAAAATGTAATATTTGTCTTCTATTTTTTGCATTTTATCGTTTTAGTCTTTTATCTTTTAGGATAATAAATAATTTCTATAACTTTTTAATTTTGGTCTTTCATATGAGCTTTGCAAATGATGCCGAAAAAGGGCATGCATGTGCCTTTTTTTTATTTTAATTTAGGATTTTTATTTCCATCAATCAATTTCTACCAGCATGGAAGCAAATTTTTGATTCTGTGTTTTTTGTATTTTGACATTTTAGTCATTCATCCTTTTAAAGTAGTAAATATGTTTTGTAATTTTTAATTACATTTAATCCGAACAAGATGTAAGCCAAGATCTCAATGCAAATGGATTGAATTTTCTATTGAAAATATTAAAGTATTGAAAGATTATATTATTAATTTTAGTTAAGAAACTATTTTATGTTAGGAAATGAATCGGGTTAAGATGGACAACAGGCTGGAATATGAAGGCGATAAAAGACACACGAATTTATTAACCCAGTTTGGATATAAATCCTATGTCTGGGGGCGATACCAAGTCAGGAGAAAACATTCAAAGAGGAGGAAAATTGAGGAGTACAACGCACACACACTAGTATGTAAGTCTTCACCACACGTGAAGACAACACTCACTCTCGTCTCAACTCTTTCTCACGATTATACAGAGAACCTATATGTTTTTCTCTTTACTCTACTCTACTCTACTCTACAAAACAATGCTAATAAAAGTAGTATATATATAGCCATGACTTATCCTTTTTCCAACTCAACTTGGGATTTCTAAGTTGAATCGGGTTATCCTTCTCCAACTCAACTTTGAATCGGGTTATCCTTCTCCAACTCAACTTGGGATTTCTAAGTTGAATCAGGTTATCCTTTTCTTCTTCAAATCAATCTTCATAACTTAACAATCTCCCACTTGAAGATTGATTAGCTTTTCTCCACTTCTTTTTTGGTACTGCCGGGTTTGTCCACTCTAGTCATCAAGGCCAGTCGAAGCCGTACGCAGCTTCAACTTCTCCATCGCAACCGCCTTGGTCAGCATGTCCGCAGGATTCTTTTCTCCTTGGATCTTCTCCAGCTGCAGTGCCTTCTTCTCCATAAGTTGTCGGATGAAATGGTACTTGATCTCGATGTGCTTTGTCCCCGAATGGAACGCGGGATTCTTTGCCAGATGGATCGCACTCTGGCTATCGCTATGAAGAATCACATCTGCCTGAGGTTTCCCTAATTCACCCAAGAAGTGTTGCAGCCAAATGAGCTCCTTAGCCGCCTCAGTAACTGCCACGTACTCAGCTTCCGTCGTGGACAGTGTGACAACCTTCTGCAACTTTGAGACCCAGGATACGGCTGTACCGCCATATGTGAACACGTACCCTGTAGTGCTCCTCCTTTTGTCATAGTCACTCTCTGCAAAATCAGCGTCAACAAACCCAAACAAGGTAAGCTTGCCCTTACCAAACACCAATGCTCGGTCCTTAGTACCCCTTAGGTACCTAAGAATCCATTTCACAGCTTCCCAGTGCATCACTCCTGGATTGCTCATAAAACGGCTAACTACTCCCACTGCATGTGCTATATCCGGTCGAGTACAGATCATAGCATACACCAGGCTCCCAATTGCTGAGACATACGGTGTGACTCTCATCTTTGCACGTTCGGAGTCAGTCTGGGGCGAATTACTGTTGGATAGTTTGAACTGATTTCCCAATGGCGTTCCAACCGGTTTTGCATTTTCCATCTTGAATCTGCATAATACCTTCTCAATATAATCAGATTGAGATAACCATAATTTACCAATACCTTTGTCCCTTGTGATTTTCATGACTGCCTCTGCGTAACATTCGGGTTCTCCACAATCAGACAAAAACAAGTAATAAAGAGAGGGGGAGTACCTATCTGGGGCCCTTCTCAGCCTCGGTTCTCGACCCAGTGCCAAGGTCTCAGCCTCGGTTCTCGACCCAGTGCCAAGGGTGTGCTGCTTTCAGTAATCGGTTCCTCCGATACTGGTTTTGGCTCTATCTCTGTATGTTCGATTTCGTCCGTCTGAACTCCCACTGAATCCGTATCTGCTGGTCTCATGATCCCGGAATTTGAAATGTCGAGATCAACAAATTCCCTTTCCTTCTTGTCATCGTCCAGGCTTACCTTCCTGTCGTTGTACATTACATCCTCATTGAATATAACATTCCTGCGACGAATTATTTTCCGGTTTTGATCATCCCAGAATCTATACCCAAATTCGTCAGTCCCATACCCAATGAATGTACATTTAATCGACTTAGCATCCAGCTTAGTCCGATCATCGTTCAAAATATAGGCTGAACAACCAAACGTACGTAAGAAAGAAAGATCCACTTTCTTACCACTCCATACCTCTTCTGGTATCCTGTTGTTCAACGGGACAGAAGGCCCTCGATTGATCCAGCAAGCAGCCGTGTTGACTGCATCTGCCCAAAACATCTTTGGTAGTCCGCTCTTCAATCGCATGCATCTCGCACTGTCATTCAGTGTTCTGTTCATCCTCTCAGCAACGCCATTTTGCTGAGGTGTCCCCGGGATTGTTTTCTGCATTCGGATTCCATGGTCGGCGCAGTAATTCTTGATACCTTCACTGCTGTACTCGCCACCGTTATCCGATCTGAGACATTTCACTTGTAGACCTGTCTCATTTTCCACTAGTGCCCTCCATCTCCTGAATGTATCAAAGGCATCAGATTTTCTTTTTAAGAAATGCACCCATATCTTTCTAGTGGAGTCATCGACGAATGTCATGTAGTACGTTGATCCACTAAGAGATGACACTGGTGCTGGCCCCCACAAATCGGTGTGAACAAGCTCCAACTTTTCTTTTCTCGGAGTTCTTCCTGTGGTCAAGAAGCTCACCCGCTTCTTCTTTCTGAACACGCAATGTTCATAATGACCCACCTCTACCGATTTTAACTCGGGCAACCGTCCTTTCGACTTCAGCACGTTCATTCCATTCTCGCTCATGTGGCCCAAGCGATTGTGCCACAGGTTAGCCTGCGATACAGTTCCTGCAAAGGGGATGTTTGAACTGGATCCTCCAGCCATGTAGAGCGTTCCCGACTTTAATCCTCGCGCCAAAGTCATTGCTCCCCGACTGATCTTCCACTTCGCGTCTCCAAACGTCGTGTGGAATCCATCACTACCCAGCTGTCCAACTGAGATCAAGTTTCTCTTCAGTCCTGGTATGTGTCTCACATCATGTAGGGTCCAGCATGACCCATTCGTTGATTTGATCCGCACATCTCCCTTTCCTACAATCTTGAGGGGTTTGTTATCTGCAAGATAAACTAAGCCAAAATCACCTGAGGTGTATGGCTCCATGATGTCTTTGTTGCTGCATGAGTGGAATGAGGCCCCTGAATCCACAACCCAATCATCGGAAGAACTGCTCACACTCAACAAGAGTGCATCCGTGATCTCCTCCGTCGCGGCATTCGCTGTTCGGCCCTCCTTTTCCTTCTTTGGCGCCCGACATTCGCTTTTCATGTGTCCGGGCTTCTCGCAGTTCCAGCACACCATCTCCTTCTTGCCCTTGTTCTTCCCCCTGGACCTTGACCTTCCACGGTATTTACCCCGTGTGTCAGGTCTCCCTCTGGACTCTGTATGTAGTGCAGAGCCAGATGATCCACCCGTTTGCTTTCTACGGGTTTCCTCGTTCAACATTATGTTCCTGATGTTGTCGAACTTCATCTTCTCCTTCACAGACGAAGTGCTTACCGAAGTTACAACCACATCCCAACTGTCAGGTAAAGATGAGAGCAAAATTAACGCTTTTACCTCATCGTCAAACACGATATCCACAGATGCCAGCTGTGTCGTGAGTTGGTTGAAGTCATTGAAGTGATCGGCCACCGACTTCCTCTCCTCCATCTGCAACCTGAATAGTTTCTTCATCAGCATGACCTTGTTCATTGCTGAGGGTTTCTCGTACATATCGGCAAGAGTCTGTAGGACTTCCTTCGTGCTCTTCGCTCCCTTCACATGATAGGCGACATTCCGAGAGAGCGACAGGATTATAGCGTTCATCGCCTTTCGATCGAGCACCTTCCATTCTTCATCACTCGTCTTCTCGGACTTCTCTGCAAGTGGTTCGTATAGGTCCTTCCCGTACAGGTAGGCCTCCATCTGCATACGCCAAAACCCAAAGTCGGAACCATTGAACCATTCGACTGGAAACTTTCCCTCCATCTTAACTCCTTGAACCAGGCTCTTGATACCAGTTGTTAGGAAATGGATCGGGTTAAGATGGACAACAGGCTGGAATATGAAGGCGATAAAAGACACACGAATTTGTTAACCCAGTTTCGATATAAATCCTACGTCTGGGGGCGATACCAAGCCAGGAGAAAACACTCAAAGAGGAGGAAAATTGAGGAGTACAATGCACACACACTAGTATGTAAGTCTTCACCACACGTGAAGACAACACTCACTCTCGTCTCAACTCTTTCTATCGATTATACAGAGAACCTATATGTTTTTCTCTCTACTCTACTCTACTCTACTCTACAAAACAATGCTAATAAGAGTAGTATATATATAGCCATGACTTATCCTTTTTCCAACTCAACTTGGGATTTCTAAGTTGAATCGGGTTATCCTTCTCCAACTCAACTTTGAATCGGGTTATCCTTCTCCAACTCAACTTGGGATTTCTAAGTTTAATCAGGTTGTCCTTTTCTTCTTCAAATCAATCTTCACAACTTAACATTTTATAGAAGTAGCATATATATATATATATATATATATATTAAATAGAATAAATATATAATAAAATTTAAAATAAAAACTCCAATCCACATAACAACCCTTTGAATTAGGAGCTTCTAAGTGGTTGAAGAAATCATAAATCTGTGGTTATTACATTCCGCTCCCTCTACTATACCTTATATATAACAAATACCTCAATAAGTTGTGCATCTAACCCTTGGACTATATTATGTAATATTTGCGCCTTATATACCATGGGAATTTTTATTGATATCTGATTTGAATTGAGGTCATGTTTCGTCAAAATATATTTGTATTGGGTATGTTATCTCTTTCGTATTCTCGATTTAGATAAATAAGTGGGTTAAATTGTAAGAAAATTAAATTTTGGGGTCACTCCCAAAATTAGAATAATTAATAAGATAATTGAAGTTGTATAACTCGATCTTCGTATAATAAATACGAATTCTTACAAATAGAGATAACCCCCTATTTATAAAAATCATTCATCTGAGTCGTATTGAGCCATGTATCAGCTCCAAAACCCTTAGATAGGCAAGCCATCAATGGGTACAATGTTGGGTTGTCGGGTCGGTCGATTGTAGGGGGTTGGGTGTAAATGTCTTTTTCAGTACTTGTACTAAAGAGCCCCATCAATAGTATTAACCATTGATATCAATTGTGTTTGTTTTAATCAATCATTGGAAATTGAAATTTTTAAGTTCACTAAATTTATTTTCAACTATCTATATTGCGAATCTGTGATGAACTCCAAAATTTCTGTCTCATTTTAATCATTTTTTAAAATCATTATTACACATTTTAAATTCATTTGTAGAACCATTTAAATCTGGTTGCATTGGTTAGAAAAGAAGCAACACTTAGTTCTTAGACAACAAAAACATTCTTCGTCTAAATACATCTAGAGTGGATTGAATTTTCTATTACAGACAAGTATATATACACGTCTCGTCTCGTGTATAAAATCTTTCTTTAAATAAGTAAATAATATTATTTTATTCGCATGATATGTATATAGTAAATGCAATACAAAATAAATAAAATTTACAACAAAAGATTCAATCCATAACTTCCTTTCCTTGGCAGTAACACATAACACGGGGGTGAAAAACATCGATGTTAATACACAAGTGAGACAAAGTTAACACTGATCCCCACATGACATTAGAGCGGCACCATCAAGAAAAGACACACAATTCTGCCATATTATACAAGAAAAATCTCTGTTTGAGATGTAGAATTCCCCAAGTATTTCCCTCTCTAAGTCAAGGGCCGTTGTCGACGACTCTCACACACTTGGGATGCACCTCATAGCCACACTCGATGCACTGATAAGCCCAACCTGACCCTTGCTCGTCACAGTCGCAACATATGAAGGGGCCTCCTCCATTTCCTTGGGACACCAATGTTAGCCTGTGACCGTGCCCAGAATGGAACTCGGATTTGGGAAGATTCTTGGCCGCTTCATCGGCTTGTCTCTCCAGAAATTCTACTCTGGCCTCTGTAAATGGATACGCATTTTCTTGGTACAGGTTCAACAGGTTTCTTCCTTGTTTGGTCACTGTTTTTCCATCAGGGCCTAAAATAACCAAGCTGGGGATTCCTCGTATGTCGAAATGTTTAGTGAGAGCTTTGATGTTTGGATCACCATAAGGTAGTGCCAGCCATGGCATGGTCTGGAAGTATGACAGAAAAGATGTTTGGTCGTGGTCGCTCGACACAAACACTATTTCGAAGTCCTGATGATGGCTGTTGAGGCTCGATTCTTGGTTGATCTTTTGGTAGATGGAGGCTAATTTGGGTGTAAATTTTACTCCTGGAAAGCACCATTTAGCTGAGAAATAAAGTCCAATTGTCTTCCCGATTAATGAAGCCACCGACACCTGAAACAGACAATACGTAAACAATATTCTTAATGTCTTCTGATCATCAGTCGTAAACATATACAGTTAACTTTTGGGCAAAAACATTACAAGTCAAATACCTGTTTTGGTATTTTGTGACTGATGAGAAAATCTCTTTCGTGGTTTGTCAGCAAATCGCGGAGAGTCTGATTTTCGTGCTTGTCCTTCTCCTTCTCGAGCAACTCCTCGACCCTCTCTTTTGTAAACGGATAAGCTTGTACCCCATAGCGATATATGAGATCCACTCCATCTATAACTATTGAATCTCCTTTACAATTATTTGGTTGCAGAATAATCAAGCAAGGTATGCCTTCAACATCAAACCTCCGACTCAAGGCTCTTTTCAACTCCAAATCAGAAAACGGAACAGCAAGCCACGGCATCGAACTACGGTAGTCATCAAAGGCATTGACATCCTCGTCCGACGACACGAAGACTATCTCAAAGCCGGGGTCAGAATTCTTGAGCTGCTCGTAAGCATTGGCCAGTACGGGGGTGAACTTATGGCAAGGCTGATACCAGTTAGCAGAGAAGTAAATGCCAACAATTTTACCTTCAAGATCAGCGATTTTCACCTGCCTCAAATACGGGAACTTGAAACCATGACGACTCCATATAGTATGGTAGAAGACCAACTAAAGTTGGATAAAAACTAAACAAAAACCAACCAAAAAAGCTAAATGCAAACAGCACAAAGCATAATCTAATTTTCGTCTTTTCCAAGTTTTCCATCTGAAATAGTGCAATAATCAAATTCAGGAAAATATTAACCGGCCTGCAGTCGACTTATTTGAATTATGGAGTTTCTTCACTGTCTTTCATCTCGGCTTCCATGAAACTTGGGACACATATCCAGCTTTACAATCAGATGACTAATTACCTGATTAAGTTAGTAAACCGACGGAGAAAGCATGAACAAGCATCTAAGTCAGTCGCAACTCGGACTCGATTTACGGATCTGCAAATCCTTTTGGATCTTCTGAAACATCTATGATCGTGCACGTAACGTGTACAAGTTAAATTAGATATCTGGTTTCAGAAAAATAATTTTGACACGTGCGGTGCGTATATTAACTGTAATAAAAGATGCAATAGGATTTGCAATAGAAAACTCGGATCTGTAACTAATTAGCTCCTCCATCACCACCACCCCACCGAGAAAGAAGACAGAAGAATAAAGACTGAGCCTGGTTAAACTTAATTAGACAAACATGAGCAATTACAAAGAATAATCAAGAGAAACCAGCAGGTGTTGGTGCGAAGGCAGTACAGTGCAAGAACTCATTCACATGCTTAAAACGCTGAACAACACAGGTTTGTTTTCTTTCAGTATGGTGTCTCCTTAATCAAGTCGACCAGTGGATTTTCAGGGTTATCCCCATCCCACCCACCAAAGGGAAGGGCTCGTTCGGTCACCTGTTAACTTCTACCAGATTGTTTCTGCAGCAGGATTTTTGAGATTCAAAGAAGAAAACGCTTCTAGAATCACTCAAAATTGAATCCAGCAACAACCCACATACAGATATTCCTGTTTCTTTCGAATCTTCAATTTAACTAATTAACCATACAAAAATTAAACTTGAGAAGACTGCACACACACACACACACACACACACTCACTAGAGAGAGAGAGAGAGAGAGTTGAATCTTTTGTGAAGTTTTCAGCTAAACTTAGTAGCAAAAAGAAGATGAAAATAGTTACCTGAGAACCAGAGGGAGAGAGGAGAAAGTCACGATCTTTAGAGGCCAAAAGAGAGAACAATCTGGACGCCCCAGAACCAGAATCCATCTCACATTCACCGAACCCATACTTGCTCAAATCATATGCATCATCAACTCCATTGCTCTTCACTTCATTTCTTTTTACTACTGCTGCTTCTTGCCTCATCTCTCTCTCTCTCTCTGCCGGCCAAAGGACAGTGTTCCAACTACAAAGGCAGTAGTACTATCTGTGTAGCCTACTTCTCATGCATTCCTATAGAAATCTGGCAATATTCGACAAGTAACACGTAGCATCCGTACCTTCCCACTCTCAAGCCCTGTGCCCATCACACATAATTTGGCTCTCAGTTGACTACCAGTATTCTTCTTAGGGGCTGTTTGGCCATCTCGTTTGTGTTTTTGTCTATAATGTGGGGTTATCCTCCTAAACATCGCGCCCAAAACCTGCTACCCTTCAACTCTAGTTCAAATTCCGGATAAGTTTGGAATCACCCTTTTTATCTGGCCCTCCCACGAATCAAATTCAAGTATGTACTCAAATTTACAGTTAACATAAAATTATACCACTAGAAAAAATTATAAATATTCATCCTTCATGTCTTAAATATGTTATTTTAATGCTTCAGAACATAAATCGAGTTTGATAAAATTTGAACTAATTGTTTAGCAAGTATTACATACTTGTCCTGCGAACGTATAATGTTCAAGTAAAGTAATTAATCGTATCTAATTTTGATAAGAATTTTCTTAAGACCTTAAGTATTTTTTCCTTCTCAACGTAGTTTTTAAACACTGGACATGGTTTAAGTGAGAAGAGAATTCCAAACAAGGCCTTAAGAGGTAGGACAAGAAGATTTTAATGGGGCGAAATGTAGTGGGAATGCGCCACGTAGAAGGCGAATGATGTGAGGGGTAGCAGAAAAAGAAAGGCTAAAATACGTATAAAAATGGTAGGCATGGGAAGGTCCACTCATCCCTTAATTAAAAACAGAAATAATAATATTATTATTATATATTTTATATGTTAGGGGTTGGTATAGCGGATAACAACTCAAGGGGGGACACCTGTCCCCTTCTTCTTCTTACCATTCCTACACTTTAATTTGCCTTTCACATTTTCTAACACAAAAAGCTGTTGCCTCAAACATTACATAATTGTAGTATTGCCAACAAGCCTACTTTTAGTATTTCTTTTTTCTTTTTTGCTTTTTTCTTATGAAGGAAATTCAAACTTTATTGGGATTTGGAATCAAGACTGCATTTTCTTTTTATATGTAATGTAATTGTGATTTTAGTGAAATGATAAAATAGAAATTCTACCTACGATATAATTGCACATCAGGTGAAAAATAAAAATTATAAAAAAAAAAAAAAGAACTCGTAGGTTTTCATTAAAGTCCAGGGGCCTGAGATTCACCAATCAAAATAAAGGTCCAAACACAATCAAGCCCATATCATGAATCGTCGACAAATAGTCCGGATGACATTTCAAATAGGATCTCTAAAACCATATCAACAATCCACACAAGATTGAATAAGCACTATGACATGCACTATCAATATCAAATATATATAAGTAATTAATATATTAAATTAAATCAATAATTACTATTACAATTCACTAATACAATAAAAACTCAAACTCATAATTTTTTTTAGGATAATTATATTTACAATCCCTCATCTATTGTCTTTTAAACATACTATCTTGCCTTTTAAAAATTCATAGAAATTACCCTCGACAGCCTTTAAAATCCAAAAACACCCTTGTTGACTACGTTAATTATTAAAATAATTTTTCAATGATAGAAATGGCCTTAGGGGTATTTTTATAATTATCCAAAGATAGAAGGGATGTCAAGTAATATTTATGAAGATGAGTAATGTCACCACATATATATATTTTTTTGTTATTTATACTATTTTTAATTAAATGCAAATTATTATATTAACTTTGTTTTTTTTGAATAATTAAATTATTTAATTAATATATAAATTATCTCCTAAAATTATTAAAAAAGATTATTTATTATCTAATTTTATTTATAACTAAACTTTACTAAAATTAAAATTAAAAAAAATTATGTATTTTATATAAATTATATTAGAATTAATAGAATAAATAATTTATTTATTAATAGGATATTTTAAATTATTTATTTGGAAAAAAATATCCTTCTTCCCCAACCACACCGTCCCACCCTAACCCCGTTTTATTAAAATATCTTTTTAATAAATAAATAAATTTATTTTATTAATTTTAATTAGATTTATATAAAATGCATAAATTATTTTAAAATTTTAATTTAGTAAAACTTAGTTATAAATAAAAATAGAAAATAACTAATTTTAATAGTTTCAAATAATTTATACAAGTGTGATAATTTTTAAATTTGAATTGATAATCTTGACTAATTTAATTTATATGTTAATTGAATATTTTAATTATTAAGTTGTAATTTTATATAGGAATTCAATAAAAAAAAGTTAATAAATAATTAAAAATTAGTATAAATAATAAAAAAAAATACGGGATCATACGTCTCATCTTTATAAATATTACTTTAGCACATTTTCTATCTTTTGATAATTATAGAAACACCCTACGGGCATTTCTATTTTAGAAAAATTATTTTAAAGGTTGGCTAAAACAGCTATGAGTGATTTTTGTACTATTTCAAAATACAATAATAATTTATGTAAACGTAATTATCCCTTGTTTTTATTATGAAATTTCAATATTTCATGATCATATTTAGAGAGTTGGAGAAGATGCATTTTATTGGTAACATCGAAACGAGTGAGCGATTGGGACAAGTGGTAGTAGCGCCATCTGTCGCAGTGAATCCTGGAAATAGAATTAAATAAGGTGATAGTCCGGCCCACCATCATACGGCCCACGTATTATACTGTCTTTTGGACCCTCCTTCTGGTAGCTTTCGCGTGTCCAATACGGTGCCGTTTCGGACTTGGTTAAGGCAACAAAACCTAGTCCAAAATACAAAAGACAAAGAAAAAGTACTTGTATGTCCGAAATCATTCATAATAATAATGGTTGAAAAAACAAATTAAATTATCTAGTATTCTATTTGTGATAAATTCATACAAATCCTTTTGAGTTGATTGCGTTGAACATAGAAAATGAAGTCCAGTCACATTCAATTATTCAAAAAAAAATTTTTAATTAAATTAATAAAATTTCTAATAAGGTCTGCTTCGAGTTTGATTTGTACTCACTAATTAAGTCAAACTCAAACACTAATTTTTAACCCGAATAAAAGTCCAAATATTTATTCATTTGTCTGGACCTGATTCTTTTACATGATGACATGCATCTGCAAAAATTCAAATATTTTAAAATAAAGTCAAATCAAATCATGAAAAATACATAATTTTGAATTTGGGAGAATTCAAGATCCAAACATGGAGGAAAATAGTCCAAAGTGGTGGGAGCGATGGAGAGACGTGTATAAATTGATACACACATTTGAACTTGTCAATTTGTTAAAGTTAAATAAAGAAATTATTTTATTTCTACTCGAAACTCTAAGTTAACGTACACATCAAAGTAGTTGAGATTATAACATGTCAATTATTAGCTTAAGGGAACAAATGTCATGAAATTGTAGAAAATATAAAACGCCCAAGACTTGTACGCAAACCTCAAATTCCTCGTACTAACTTGAGTGGATCAAACTATAATTATTTTCGACCTTCTATTGTCAGACTTGTTATATTGTGCACGCATCATCAATCTACTAATTTTATCCTGAAATTAATTTTTGTTTATTTGATATCACATAGCTATAATATAAATTTGGATCGAATATAATTTACCCTAAAAAGAACCCTGTGAAAAAATAAAGGTTAAATTACCCTCTTGTAATTTAAAAAATAATGCAATTTGGTATATTGCATCATTTTCAGTGTCACGAATAAGTAAATTGTATTTTATTTTTTTCACAGGGACTTCTTTTTACTTGTAGGATTTCATGGCTTGAGAACGGACCAAATGTGTAGACAGCCTTAATTAATGAACTTTCATTCCGAACTTAAATCAGGTGAAATTTTCAAAATATGGGCCAACTTAATTGATTACAAAAATTACAATTTTGTTATCTTTAGTCGTGCAATGTTCTAAATCAGTACTAGTCCAAGCTAAGACTTCATTGCTATGATGAACTTATGTAAATGATGTCTTAGCCTACTGGTTAAGATTGAATTCTATGAATAAATTTAAATTATGTCGAATGTGTGTATATTTGTATTGATTTATGTGAATTATTATAATTTAATTGCGATGTACTTGTATGGATATGATGTCTTAAAATCATCTGAGTTGATGATGCGAGTGGCAATTCTTGTTTTTGGGAGAGAATAAACACAATTATTACTACATGGTCAGCTTCATTAGCTTTTGGTCCGTTGAGAAGCAGAAGCCCATGCTTCGGAGCCTGCACTTCTCTATATTAAGTCCATCGATCGGGGCCCGAACCCGATCACAAACTCAACCCAATTTACTTCTCTATGCTAAATTCCTCGTATGAACAAAAGAACATTATTTGTAAGAATACTACCTAAGAATCAAATAGGATGCCCATGGGCTTTTTGGCCTGAGTTTTATTATTAATTACTACCCGCCAGGTATGTAGTTTCTACTTGTATATAATTAATATTTTAATAATAATTTATCAATTAACGTAAAATTTGAAAAGTTGAATAAATTAATTATTTTATCATGAAATACATTTTTTACTTTTACAAAAAATTAAAATTGATGCGGCGGGTATCATTAATCATCGTATAGATTGTTAGACAATGAGATTCAAATACACTTTTAATTGTCCTAATTCTGATGTCATATTAAAAGAATCATTGAAGAAGTTTAAGAATTTTACATACACACAATGAGTATATATATACAGATGCGGGCAGTAAGAATAAACAAGAAAAAAAGAAACAATTACAATCAATAATAATAAAGATATGGTTCCAGAATATTTGATTCTCCAAATCCAAATCTCAATAATCATAACATTAAAAGTTTAAATTATTATAAAAAGAAATATTTAATATTTAATATTTTTAAAAAGTTGAACTCGTTCTTGTATGTAATTATACAAGATTTTCCATTGCATGATATTTGCGTCTTTCTATGCGCCCGGAGCTCAAATCAAATTCAGCCTAGCTTTTATGGAAAATTTTGATTTTATCGAAACTAAATTAATTATATGACAAGTATAATATATTTATTGTGTGATTCTTATACAATTTAAAAAAAAATAATTAATTTTGGTTCAATAAAATTTAAACTGGGTAAGAATTTTATTTTGGTATATATCATATAATTAGTCTACAATTAAATTTAAGATAATTTCACTTTTCGTGTCACATAATTCATACGTACAGTAATTTTGGATACAAATCTTAATTGTTCAAAATAATGTCTTATGAATATGATAAATTTAATAAACGATATATTAATATATAGTGTAATTATTAAGTATTATACTCAAATATTGGATACAAATAGGACATCATTTTATTAATAGTAAAATGATATATACCACACCAATTATTTCTTACAATAATACAATTGAAATATGAAACAGAATTTGTACATTTTTGGTAAGTAAAGAACAAAAAAGGGGAGAGAGATGTGGAGGCCAGCTTGAGCTTCTTATATATACTTCCAACAACATATGGAATCAGAAGAAGCTCTCACCGAACAGTTGTCTTCTAAGGAACGAACGATGCTCCCCGCTTTAATCACTTCACTGCGTCTGCGTCTGCGTCTGCATGCAGCACTTGGAAACAGTGAACCAAGCAGCAAATTCCAACTCCCATCCCCACCACCTCTCACACCATTCTATGCATTCCCACTCGTCCTCCGCCCCACTCACCCTTCCCTCCATTAATACCTCCCCCCCTCTATACTTTTTTACTACAATATACGTATATATGTACACATACTACTCAATTTAAATATTCTTTTTCTATCAAACTATCTTCGTACATTTTCACACAACACTGAATGTAAGGGGTGTACATCTCGTCATTTAATTATTAAGGGGTCAAAAAATATTTGTATAGCCAACAATAAGTGAGTAATGAATAAATCATTTAATATCTTTTACTAGTATATCAGCAAATTAGATAAATTTTAATTAATAAATAAATATATTTGTTAGACAGAAACAAATAATTTATATTGTAGTTGATGTATGTTGGTCCCAGTTAATTAATAGTATAGATACAAGGGAATATTCCCAGCATATGGATCTTTCCTCTGATTTTATTTTATGTTATTTTAATTCAACCCCTTACAGTATGCAGTTTTGCCGAATGCTACTGTTGGATTCAATTAATTATTTTTAATATAAGTGCATGCAATTTCTAAAGTAAAATTAATCTAATAATGAAAATGATAAATACTATATTAATTAAAAAATAAAATCACATAAAAAGAGATGAATTAAATATTTGCACATCTGAATATATTATAAATCAAGATTGTTCAGCTAAGGACCACAATCAAATTTAAGGTTATAGGTTCGAATTTTATGATCAAATATTGAAGTAATATTATAATAATAGCTTCTAAAAAAACAGAAATGATTGTGATTAAAAATTTCCAATTTTTGTGAGTAATAAACAAGGCAGCTAATTTTCAAATTTGAGAGGAAGTTGAAGTGGCATGACATGATTGCGAAAATTCCAATCAACTTTATAAAAGCGGAAAATTTTACTTATTTCCTCTAAACCCCGAAACAAAATTATTGGAGTTGGGAGGGGAGGCAGCTGCAATTACTTGACTAAAACGCTACTCCCTTATACACGACTTCCCTTTCAAAAATTGTTGCCTATTACTCCAAATAATCATTAAAGTTATATTCCCCCCCACTCAAAAATAACAATTATGTAGCAATTAAAGTATGTACAACTCATACACACGCATTTCTTGTTTAATTATATTTCCACCTATTTTCCCTATTAACTTACTAAAAATATTCATCTTCAACTTTTATTTTCTTTCTCAAATTTAATATATTTTTATTCTTAAGATATGATATATATGAGAAAATTATTAATTTTTTTTTAAAAAAATGGTATTTACCTCCTTGTCCGTAAATGAAGTAATTTATCCAACAATAAGATTAGAAATTACAGACACAATTTCGAAATAATACTTCAAATAACTTTATAGGAAAAGAAATTAAAAAATTCATGGATGTTTAACAAAATATAATTTCAAGAATTTTTAATTGTTTAAATTTAAATTTAGCCAAACAAATCCTGAATTGAAATGCATGATTTTAAATGTGTGGATCCAAATATAAATGTCTGCTACTCTGCTTTAATAGTAATTTACTTCAAGAATTACCAGTATTTAATATTTGAAATTTTGATTTAAAATTGTAATTAACATAATGATCAGACTTAGATATTTATGAAGAATGAAAAACAAGAAAAGAAAAAGAAATAAAAGGGCCCAAAAAACTTATTATATATATAAATAATAACAATAAGATGAATATGAATTCTGTTCTCCTCTGAGTCTACAAATTCAGAAAATAAGAACAAAAGAAAAAAAAAAAAAAAAACTAAAATTTACATACAAAAATTGAATACCCATAACATTGTGAGAGCTTCATTTCTACATTTCAACAAGGACTGGTTGATTGAGGTGGATCAAAGAGCTCGGGCCCAATCTTGGCCCGGCAAACAGGGCAGATGGAGTTCTTGGACAGCCACGCATCCGCGCATTCGAGATGGAAGCCGTGATTGCACCCGGGAACCATCCTCGCCGCTTGCTCGCTCTCAATTTCGTCTAAACACACCGCACAGTCCGTGCCCAACACCAAATCTTTGCCGGTAACCTTGGGGAGTTTCTCGAGATCAGAGGACGACAGGCCCTTCCCCTGGTTGGGCTTCACCGGCGCCCGAAACTCCTGGCTCTCGTCGCTCCTACTCGCCGAGTAGCACAGCAGACAGATGTACACCACGAACACTGCGCTCATGCCGGCGCACGGCAGAAACAGGGCGAGAAACACCGACACCAGCATGGTTTTTTGTCTGAGTATGGTATGGGTATTCAAGAAAGCTTGAGACAAGTGTGAATTTCAAGCGGGTTGGAGTGTAATGTACACCATGGCTCACGGTGGGAAGGGTCAGGGGGAAATGAGTGGGTTTATATACTGGGGTTGGGGGTGTTTAGGGTCTGTTTGGGTGCTGGAAACGTTTATCAGAGTATTGAAGGGAGGCTATTTACTTCAGGTGTTTGGTTTATAATTTATTGTGTGTGGGAAATGAAATTAGATGGCTATATATATAGAGAAAGTTTAATACAATTTACTGATCTGATATTGAAAATGAGCAAATTATTAATTTTCTTTGTACAGAGAGAAAGAGAGAGAGCTTATTTTAAGTTATAAGCAGTATAGACAAAGCCAAACAGAAATTGTTTTTCCAGTTATGGAAAGCTGACGCCTTTCTTGAATCTCAAGGAAAAAATGAAGAAACTGATGTATAGATTTTTTTATGGGCACTCGTCTTTTTATGGGAAAAAGGAAAAGAAACGTACTGCGGTGAGATCATTGGACCCGCGATTTCGTGACCGCTTGATTTTCTAATCTTACATTCTTGGCAAGAACAAAGGGAGGGTGGTGAACATGAATGAATCCCTTCATTAATGGTGGAAGAAGTCTCTAGAATGTGTAACTATAGGGTTGTGATTTGGTGTGACGAGCATAATGAATTGAATGGCTGTGATGCGACTTGATCAGAGAAAGAAAGTGAGTGATTTCATCACTGTTGCTTAGTTGTTGCGCACAAGAGTGAGTGAGTAGACACATACATGATACATTTGGCCAAGTATGCAAAATTTGAGGAGGGTTTTTAGGGCAGGGTTTTAATGAATGGAACACTCTGTGTGTGTGTCTGTGGGCTGTAATAACACTGTACAGTGTGTGTTTTTTTGTGTCTGTGTGTGTGATGTTATCTGTCTCTGTGGGTGGAATTGATGGATGGTTGTAATCTTGGTGGGGTGTTTGGAAGATCCAAGAGGGATTTCGTAGTTTCTACAATTTGTATAGAATTTTTGTTTGTCAAGGAATGATGACTTATGTTTTTTATTTTTACTGTGTGGGGAATTTATGTCGGGGTCAAGATTATAGTTTATGTGGTTCTTGGTTTGGCCAATTTCCACACAAAGAATTTAGAATAGAATTTGGGGTTAATTACACTTCAATTTTTTTTTAAAATATAAAATTATATACTTTTTTTTGAAAAAACGGTTTGAAATTGTACTTACACAATCTTCAAAAAAATCTTCCTTTACAATTTGACAGTCTTCCAGGAGGATTTGGATAAAAAATAATAATACTAACAAAATAAATTACATTAATTTTTCATTTTGCCTCTCACTTAATATTTTCATGTATATTTTTGTATTTATAAATGGATAAATATAATATATATATATATGCACTGAGGTTAACACACTACATTTTTCTCCTTATAAGTACATAATGATTACATGAGAATGTTACATGATGAGTAAAATTGAAATTTTGTGTATTTTTTTACTAACATCATCATTTTTCATCTAAACTCTAACAAAAGATGTTCAGGTTTAAATAGTGAATTTCCGAAAGGGGTGTAACTGTAATTTTTTTTTGGGAGAAAAATATATTTTTATATTTTTAGATGGGTCTAAATGTAATTAACTCTAGAATTTAATATCACTAGAAGATATTCTTTTATTATGATTACTTATCAAGATTAAAAGTAAAAAAATATAATTAATATTAATTAATTTGTAGCTGTGCAATGACTACTAATCATCACTTCTTCAATTGAAATCAAAATATTAATTGCACCAAAAAGTTATAGCAAATTTTGACCATAACAAAAAATATAAAATAATTTATGATCGTGGTAGATGATTTTGATCTATTATATTTTTTATGCCATAACCATTTATGACATAGGGCAAAATTATTAATTTTTCTTTTTGTAGTATTTATAGTGATGATATATTATTTAGGAACTTTCATATGTATGTACATTTTGTACAAGTAGATGTATGGATATTTTTTAAATAAAATTATGGTTCTATAGATTATATAATGAGAAGTATTTGAAAAGTTATTGTAGGAGACTTTTTATATGTATATTAAATGTGTTTACAACTAATATATGTAATATATGAATTACAAAGTTAAAAAAATCATAAAAATTTTGACTTTGAAAGAATCTACATGATGATATGTTGTTCTTGACCAAGTATTTAATTGGTTTTGGAGGGATTTTTTTGTCTATTTCGACTTCAATATTATTATTAAAAAAAATCGATCAATTTTTATCCAGACAATGAAATTATCTTGTGTCAAGTATATGTCTTTTTCAGGTGTAATTGATACTTTTTGACATAAATGGACCATAATATGCTATTTTTTTTTTGTTAATTATTATTCATAATTACAAAAATTAAAATCAAAATGGAGCACAAGTGTCATCCTACCACTATCACATTAGAGGAAGAAAAGTGCATTTCTCCATGGTCTACCTATATTTTGCAACATTCAAATCTCAATTTTCATCCTTTTTTATGTACTTCTAGCTCAAACAAATTAATTAATAAATAAAAATTTTCTCAGCTCTATTTCTTCATACCATACACTTACATTAATTAATTCAAAAATATCTCATTTTTTCATGTAAAAGCTAAAAGAAAAGGCAAAAGTTAAAAAAAATAAGAAAACAAAACAAAAAGAATAAATCACAACGAGTTTTCCTAAAATTTATTATAATTACAAATACCCCTTATTGTTGAAAAACTTATAAATGTCCCCGTAAAATTAAAAATCATCTAACAAAAACTCTCTCGTAACAGTTTATTATAATTTTTTTTAATTATAATAAATTTAAAAAAAAACCCGTTGTAATATACCTAAACAAAAAATAAAACCAAGCAAGCCCAAAAAAATTTCCAAAATGAATTGAACAAATCATTGCCTGCAATTTTATGTGATTTGACAAAATACGTTTTCAAGTATGGTGGTGGCTACAGTACTCCCTCTAAGCCTCTATATTTTATTGAAGTTGTTAGCATATTGCAGAGATATACATTATCCATTTCCTGATCATGATTCATACCGATATAAAGTGAAATGCGTATCTCATAATTCTTTTACTTTTTTAATATGTATTTTTTTAAAAAATAAATGTCCCTCTTTCTCTCTTTATTTGCACTTTATGCAATAAAATTGTCACCTCTAACATCAAATTACTACTATGGAATGATGATGAAATAAAATATTTGATCGAGCTCGCAATCTGACCCACCCAATCCTTGATGGAGGCGAAACTAATGATGCTAGAACCAAATGGACCAATTAAATTGTTAATTATGAGTATAATATAAATGTAGATGATAAGGTCGAGAGGAGTTTGATTGTGCTACTCTTGGATATGCAGAAAATAATTCTAAAATCATCAGTCGCATTAGAGGTGTTAGGATCGTCTCCAATAAAAACACTCCAATGATTAGGTTAGCGATATTGCCTAAGATGGGATGGTCAGAACTGAATATTATATTTAATTGATTTGGCATACCTGAATAATTGATTTGCAGGTATTTATTATTTTTCATTTGTGTACGGATGATACTGGAACTCATGACCTAGATGGCACCATGTGTCCACCTTTAGAGGGTTGTTGGATATATCGACTACCAGTGAGCCCGAAAAAGGAAAGTCTAATCAACTATTACAAGAATGATGGGTTACAAAAACCTTTATATTACAAAACAATATACAGAAATATTAACAGAAATTATACTGATCTAGAATAACAGAGTATATATAAAAATATATATTTTTTTCTTCTTTTTCGCAGATCTATATGTGTAAAGCAGTAACAGATAAGAGGTTGGCTCAAGGAGCTAGATCCAGAGATGGAAGCCCACAACCAACAAGGCCGGCAACATCTCACAGTTGTTCAGAACCCAATTAACCACAAAGGTCAGTCCACAAAAGACAATTCACAACCACTTCAGATTTTCACTCAGGAATGAATTCACAAAACACCTTTTTAATCGAAGCAAAAGAGAAGAAGATTTCTCAATCGATTATTCTCATATGAAAACCTCTTGAAGTATTTATAGAGGTATGGTTTAGAGATCAGAGAGAGGGACATTGATTATTGGAGAGAGAGAAAGACGCCAGAGAAGAAACCGAGAAGAAAGAGAGATAGAAAATCGGCGAGGAGAGAGAAGGAAAAAACCAGAGAGAACCAGTGAAGGAAACGAGGGGGTAGGGTAAATGAATTAGAGTTAGGTTTCTGAAGAAGGGGATATAAATATAAGACAAATAGGGTACGGCAAATGGGCCGAGTGGAGAGAGTAGGTTGAGCCAATAAGTGGACCGAAGATATGGAGTGGGCTGAGCCATCCATATTAGAGGATTGGTCGACTTTGGGCTTGAGCCTACCAAATGGTCTTGAGCCATAATTTTTCAACAAAGGCTAAGATTGTAGGTCCTTAAATCAAATCAGGACAACCAGAATGGACCTAACCCACTTTGAAAGTGTACGAATCCTCCTTTTGAGCCTTGTAAAAGGGTAAAACGGGGGAAATTAAGATCCTTTTACTCACATAAGTAGCTATACATGTTAAAGCCCACAATCCAACCCAAATCATAAATAGATTTAATGCAATTTACCTCCTTATCTAAGGAGGTAAATAACTTTATTTTAGAAAAACACAAACGAATAAATTACGATATTTTTTAAATCACAAGAAGGTAAATTTTTATTTTTTTTTACAAAAAGATTTATTGCATTTTTCTCAGTCATAAATTCAAGAAGACATTTAACGATTAAACTCAAGCCCCATTTTGTTACGGGTTTTGAATTAGGCGAACCTAAATCTAAATCCGAACCCAAATCCAAACCCGTACCCATTGTTTCTGCGGTATGTGATGCTGCTTTCATGCCGTGGAACTTGTGAATTCTTGAGGAAGATTTTAATTCGTGGAGGTGATTTGCAGGAAGCACGGGTTTCTTGCTTTAGACAAAGATATTTTCTTCACATGGCTTCACCAAAGTAGGGAACTACTATTTTAAATTCTATTGATTGATGCTATAATTTTGTTAAAATTTTAGCCCCCGTTTGCTTTTACTTTTAGTATTTAATTTTTAATTGAATTCTGCATTTTCAAGATTTTTAAAGTTTAATTTATTTTTCTGGTAAAGATAGAAATATGTCTGAATTAACGAGTTCAAATTAATCTTGAAAATGTATTTACACATTTCATGCATGCAATTATATTTAGATTTAATAATTTGGATTTATTATTTCAATGTTTTACTAATGATTAAGACTGAGGTTCTATGAATAAGTTCGAATTGTATAAGTTACGTGGATATTTGTCCCACTTTATATAGGTGATGTTAACTCCTTTTCAACAAACAATTAATACATAAATGACATATTATTTAAATTCTAAAAATTTAAATTTGTGACTTAAGACAGTCATTATTACAAGATCAAGAACCGAATCTAAGATGCACAAACATAGAAACATCTTACACTATTGCATCATATCGTCACATAAACGTTTTTTTTCCCCGATACAATCTAAGAGGCTATCAAGCAATATTCAAGTCAAAGTTGGATCATTAATTTCGTGAGTACTATGTAATTGCGTGTTAGCATTTGGAAGTATCCTTGTGATCCACATGTGCTTTGCTGGTGATGTACAAAGCCCACGGTTTGCTGCTCGTGAAATTTGTGGGCGATACATACACTCGAATTATTACATAGTTACTATCGTCTCCAAAAGTCAATAGTGATGCACGTAGATTTTCTTTTCATTTCTGATGCGAGAAAAATATGCTTCATTACAAAGAGTTGAGTTTGATATGAGGTAATCACTCAGATCGTATCAAAATCTACGTCCCCACCTTCATATTTAAATTGCAAACAATTTCGAACTTGCACCATTCGTTCGGAATCATTAACCAGCCTCAGTACCTCGAAAGCTCTAATATGTACGATTTAGGGTATGATTTAGGATATTTATAGTTTTTTATTAAATTTCTAAATATGAAAGTTTGATTTTTCTATATAGGTGTTCTATTTTTGGTTTCGGTTGGAGAAAAATCAACGAGGTCTCGACAATATATGAGGTTAGTTTTCGGATCTACTACTTTAAGATATTTTTTATGATTTTTAAAAATAAATTCTCGGTACAAGAATTGATTTAGGGTTTTCCTTATTTCTTTATTCTAAGTTTTTCTGTATAGGATTTTTTCTTTTTGGGTTTCTGCTGGAGAAAAAAAAAGAGGTTCAACCAATATATGAGGTTAGTTTTTCAGATCTACTACTTCAATGTATTTTTTTATTTTTTTAAAAAAAATTCCGATCAAAGAACTGATTCTTAGTTATGTTACTTTATTGTAGATTTTGTATAAAAACAAAAAAAAAAGAAAAAGAAAAAGAAAGATTGGGACTTGGTGAACTGTGCAAGACAATAACGGTATGTTTGTTTTATTTGAATTTATATGTATATGTGGCCCCTATTTGAGACTTGCATGATATTCACTTCTAGTAGTGACTTGCATGATATTGTTTATACCTTTTATGATAGTTTGTAAAATTTAAGAATTTTATTTAGACTTTTTATTATAGTATGTGGTCCCTATTTGAAAATTATTGTATTGTATTTCATAAATGTGGGCCTGTTTGAAAATTGACAGTTATTAATTGACCCCCACTGATGATATAAATGTTCACAAAATTCCTTGTGATAAACGTGTGTATCTACTTTTCTAATGTGCTTCTTGTTTGAGAATTGCCTCCTTTTAAAAAAATTGAATTTATTTATTTTTTCCTCAATGTGCAGAGTAGTGACTTGCATGATATTCATTTCGGGTATGGTGGTAGATTTGTGGATGGTAATAAATCTAAATATGAAGGGACATAAAAAAAGGCATTTGAAGGGATAGATATTGATATTCTAGGAATGCATGAATTAGGAGTTATGTATGACAAATATGGTGGGAGGAAAGGCACAATGAACTTTTATTATAAAGTTCCAGGCTTATCATTAGAACTTGGTCTAAGAAGTATTAACAATGAATGCCCTGACATTTACGTATGTGATTTGGAGAATCAATATAGAGGGATAGACTTGCCTATTGAAATATATATAGAAGAAAGTGATTGTGAGCCCGTTCAGACACTAGATAAAGATGGTAATGTTGTTTACAATGAAACTGAGGAAGAAATTAGGTACTCGCTAGATGGGTTAATTTCGAAGATGATTTAGATGATAGTGTTCCTGTGGGGGATGGTCGAGGGCTGGATTCTGTGTGTGAGGGTGTTGGGTAAAGGCTAAATTGTGAGGGGCAAGGACAGGGTAGGATGGGATAGGATCTGTGTGTGAGGGTGTTGGGGAAAGGTTGAATAGTGAGGGGTAGGGGGAACAAGGACATGGTGGTAATGGTGAGGGTGGTGAATAAGAGTTTCAGACTGAAAATTTGAGGCCTGAAAAAGGCACACAAAAAAAAAAGATAAATAAACTATGCTGAAAATTAATCCTCATCAGAATTTGATGATTCTTCTGATGAGGATTATCATCAGCCTGATCAAGCCTCAAGTGATAGTGAAACCCCAAGTCTTGTTTTAGAAGACCTTGAAGTGTCAAGTAATGATAACATATTCTTGAGTAAGAACCCAACTAAAAAAGATTTAATCCACAAACTGAGAAAGGTTATGAAGACGAAAATAAAAAAACCAGAATTTCAGACTGAAAATGCTGAAGAAAATGAAAACTAGTTTAGTGATGATGCTAAAAGTGATGAACTTGAAAGCTTGCCTAATTCTGATAATGAAAATTCACAACCAAACATGAATTTTTTAAAGAAACCACAAACATAAAGACATGTGAATTGGTTGTTGGGATGAAATTTCATAATGCAAAATGTTTTAAAGGGGTTTTGAGAGACTGGTGCGTCAGAAAAAGCTTTGATGTTGAATACATAAAAAATGAGAAATCAATGGTGAGTGCAAGATGTAAATTTGATGGTTGTAATTGGAGAATTCATGCATCCCCAGTAATGAAAGATGAATTTCGAATCAAAAGCATACAAGGGGCTCACACATGTGCTAAAACATATGATAACAAGCTTGCAAAAGCTTCATGTTTTGCCAAAAGGATGGAATCTGCAATTAGAGACCATTCAAATATTCCAATTAAACAGTTGAAAAGATCAATTTTGAGAAAATACAAAGTTGAAGTGAGTCAACAAAAAGTTCAAAGGGCAAGCATGGAGGCATTTGAAAAAATTAGAAGAAAAGATTCTATTCAATATGAAAAACTGTAGGATTATTGTGAGACAGTGATGCATTTTAACCCTGACAACAAGATGATTATTAGAAAAGTTGAGGTTTCAGATTCACCAATCTTTGATAAAATGTATTTAAGCTTTTCAGCACTTAAAAATAATTTTTTAAATGGTTGCAGACGAATCATTGGTCTAGATGGTTGTTTTCTGACAACTTGTCATAGTGGACAGTTGCTTGTGGCTGTAGGGAGTGATGAGAATGACAATATGTTTCCTATTGCCATGGTTGTAGTTCAGATAGAAAACAGGGAAAATTGGACTTGATTTTTGGGGGAATTGGTTGTTGGATGAAATTTCATAATGCAAAATGTTTTAAGGAGGTTTTGAGAGACTGGTGCGTCAAAAAAGGATTTGATATTGAATATATAAAAAATGAGAAATCAAGGGTGACTGCAAAATGCAAATTTGAGGGTTGTAATTAGAGAATTCATGCCTCCCCGTAATGAAAGATGAATTTCAATTCAAAAGCATACAAGGGGCTACACGTGTTAGAATATATAATAACAAGCTTGCAAAAGGTTCATATCTTGCCAAAAGGATAAAATCTGCAATTAGAGACCATTCAGATATTCCAATTAAACAGCTGAAAAGATCAATTTTGAGAAAATGCAAGGTTGAAGTGAGTCAACAAAAAGTTCAAAGGGCAAGAAGGGAAGCGCTTGAAAAAATTAGAAGAAAAGATTCTATTCAATATGAAAAACTGTGTTTGTGAGACAGTGATGCATTTTACCCCTGGCAACGAGATGATTATTAGAAACGTTGAGGGTTCAGATTCACCAATCCTTGATAAAATGTATGTAAGTTTTTCAGCACTTCAAAATAATTTTTTTAATGGTTGCAGACCAATCATTGGTCTAGATGGTTGTTTTCTGAAAAACTGTTATAGTGGACAGTTGCTTGTGGCTGTATGAGAATGACAATATATTTCCTATTGCCAAGACTATAGTTCAGATAGAAAATAGGAAAAATTGAACTTGGTTTTTGGGGAAATTGCTAGATGATATAGGTGGGTGGGTAGGCAAAAAGGACTCATTGAGGCCTTAAAAGATCTTGTGCCCAATTCTAAATATAGATTTTGCGTTATGCACATGCATGAAAACTTCAAAATAAAACTTAAATCCCAAGAACTGAAACAATTCTTCTAGAAAGCTGCATCAACAGCAAACAAAAGGGATTTTGAAGAATTCATACAAAAAATTGAAGATTTTAGCCCCAAAAAAAAACTTGAAGTTGAGACAGCCTTTGAATGGCTGAGAAAAATCAATCCAGAACATTGGATTAGGGTTTTTTTCCCTTTGCATAGTAAATGTGATATATTGGTGAACAATCTTTGTGAAAACTTTAATAATTACATACTTGATGCTAGAGATAAGCCAATAAACACATTGTTTGAATGGATTATATGTAAATTGATGTCAAGATTGCAGCAAAAAAGGGATGGGATGGAGAAGTTGAGGGAGACATTTGCCCCAAATGTTCTAAAAGCAATCAAGAAGCAACAGTTAATGGCTAGGAATTGTTTTACGTTATGGTGTAGGATGGTTGAGTATGAAGTAGATCATTTCCTAGATAAGTATGTGGTAGATGTTTTAAAAAGAACATGTATGTGTGGCATGTTTTAGTTGAATGCATACCCCTGCTGCCATGCATGTGCAATAATATCTACCAAAAGGGTTCTAATTGATGAGTATGATGATGTTTGTTACAAAAAATCAACATACTTAAAGGTTTATGGGGAGATGATTCATATTGTTCTCGGGGTAAAAAGATTATATTCAAACTACTTATGAATCTCTAAAACCACCAAAAGTTAAAACGAAAAAGGGTAGACCAAAAAGACTTAGGAGGAGGGGTCCGGATGAAGTGCAATCCACTTCTACAAGAAAATGTCTAGCATATACTTGCACGAACTGCTTGGAGAGGGGGCACAACAAGGAAACTTGCAAGAATCCACCACATCCAAAGTCAAAATTTTACAAGGTTTGTTAATTGAAATTGTTCATCTGATATTCTGTTTCTTTTTTTTTTTTTTTTACAATTCTATTGAGTAAAAACATTCATTTGCAGGGTATAAGTCATGAGGAAATACCTATTGAAGGCTCCCAAATTCCCCCGCAAGCCAGGAGCATAAATTGCAGTCTAAGGCTACAAGAGCAACCAAGGTAAGTTTTTTAATATATTTTTTTCAAAGTAAATATTAGTTACTACTTAAATATCAACAAATTAATTTTGAATTTCAGAAGCAAAAAACAAGAGCAGGTGCAAAGATACTGTAAACAAGCATTCCTCCATCTACTGTAAGCATTGTAAGTTCTCATAGCAATTAAAATATAATTCTTTTTGCTGCAATTGTTTACTGTAATATTCTTGACATATTAAATTTTTTTTTTCCAAATGCAGATTGATCATCTGCAGCTACACCCAACAAACACTCCTCCATCTACTATAAGCATTGTAATCTCTCTCTCTCTCTCTCTCTCTCTCTCTCTCTCTCTCTCTCTCTCTCTCTCTCTCTCTCTCTCTCTCTCTCTCTTTCTTTTTATTAACAACAAGGAATTGACTATCAAATGCTTGTGACTGTAATATAATCTTTGACATATTACCTTTTGAAATGTAGAATGAACAAGCAACTGTTGAGTTATCTGCAACATCCCCCACAAGCACTCATCCATCTACCGTAAGTTCTATTATTATAGGTTCCCTTATTTTTATATTTTATTGTAATTATTTTTAAACTCTTTTTCTTTTTATTGTTATTATCAGCAAAGAATTGGCTATTCAGGACGTAGAAATGCTGCTGTGATAGGAGACACTGTTGGAACAAGCTTAAGAGGATCTATAAATACAAATAAAAATAAAAGGCTATCAATTTTCGAAATTCTGAAAAGAATTAAGGAGAGGTCCAAGAAAAGGCCATAGAAGCTATGAATAACGGAGTTGTAATTTTGTCTTAACCATTTTAATGGGGTTGGATATACATTTTGGCTACTTTAAATGGAGCTATTTGTTTAAATTATTCAGTATTTTTGGCAGAGAATGTTTGGCAGTACTTTTCGAGCTAGTAATGTTTTGTAATGCGGTTGGATGTACTTCTAGCTTAGGCTTATATTTGAGAAATTTGGCAGTGTAAATTGACTTACATTCTGGCAGTGTGTAAATTGACTTAATTGGCAGATATAGTGTGAATTAGCTTACATTGTGCTCAACGAAATTAGGCATTTTATTATTTTTCATATTTTAAGTGTCTTATATAGTATTTCTTACAGCATTGGACAACATTTTAATGTGATGTTATAATCTAGAAATAAATATAAACTGCAGATTTTTTAAATTACAATACCATTAGAACAACCCTTGATAAATAAAAATAAACTGCATATTTGACGAATTAGAATACAATTACAACCACCCTTGATTTTTACTTGATTAACAAAATAAAAATCATAAAACATAAAACTGCACTAACTCCAATCCAAAAAATAGCATTGCTAACCACTTTTTCCTTGTGTTCGACAGTTACATTTGATCTCCTGGAATTTGACGCTTTCGATACCACATCATCTATATCACGACCATTTTGTTCATTTTCATCTGTTGTAAATGCACTCTCCCCCAATCCAGTGTATGCTCCACAGTCAAAGTTTACCGAAAACCCGTTTGGTGCCTATGTAGTTCTTTTAGGTTGTACCCAACGAAAAAAATTACAACTTGAAATCTACAACAATAATACAACCTACCTTTAGAAGGTTTTCTTAAAAAATCCACTACTCTAATTTCTGCATTTGAATTGCATCCACAAAATGGTGAAGCTGAAAACCTCAAATCGAACACTTCTTTGCATCCTCGATTTTTTTTCAATCGACTTGATTGTGTGGACATCGCTTCACAATCTGCAAAAAAGAAAAAAAAATGAGAAAGGAGCGTGCAAGAAAGGGTAAAAATGTGATAGAAAGAAGGGAATGAAGCAACCTTTAAATTGGGGGAGAGAAGGGCAAAAATATCCAAAATAATATGCTTTTCCTATCCAAGTTCGCAGTCAAATCGCATGTGGCACAATTTCTGTACATAGGGGTTTTTTTTAACATGTTTTATATCACACGAGTAGTAATTGATACTTTAATTTTTACAGGATGTTTTTTTATCATTTATATTATCACAGAAAATCCCTAAATTTTTTATGTTGGGATAATTTTCCCTACCTTGACAGGACAATTCTCCTATTCATAGAGAAGTCAATTATCTTTATTGTCGGGATCCTTAACTCTATTCTATTTTTGGAACCATGCAAACGGTTGGCATCAATTTTTGTAATAAATAAAAAAAGACTATATGAATTACTGTGAAATTGATATTTCGGAGATTTTACAGTACCACTTAAAGAAACAGGACACTTATTTTTTCTAAGAGTAGTACTTAGAATTTGTACATATATTATTTTTAAAAGAAAAGTGGGTATGATTTTCATCTTAGTGGGATCAATTCGAAAGTTTGTTCGAATTTGCACCGCTAATTGAAATTTGCTTCTTCCCACCCATTTTTTTTAATAGAAAAATGATTGTTTCATCTTATAATATTTAATTTAAAGTTGAAAAGATAATATAAGTTTGACACTGTCGAATTTGTTCAAAAGAGAAACATAGAATTCATCAAAAATTGGCTGTAAGAAAATGCTTGAGCTTAGCCATATTTTTGCCTATGCGGGACACGACCCCCATTAACATAAAATTTTATAACACGATTATAATTGATTTGGTCTGTTTTTCTCCAAGTTTGTTGCAATATTTTTTCACAAACAAACAAACCCCGACTTTAATAAAATTCCGAAAATTATGACGTGGTTCTGATTTTGGACATCAATCCTACACGGCCCATTCTTCGAATGTTTGATATGTCTTCACTGGGCTTTGATTTGGTACATCTTGAAAGAAGATAGAAACAAATTTAGAAAGTTCTACGGCCCATGATGAACATTTTCGGCCACCTTCTCCTCCCCATTACCCAATCTAATTGTTTTTCGGATATGCCAATGTTAATTTGTATGTGGGTTTTCATGAAATTTGTTATAATTGTAGATATTTTTTTATTATTTAAAAATTATAAATATTTTTTTATATTTTTTGAATTAGATGGTTGTATGATAGATATCCCATCGAGCTAGTCCATTATTGAGGGTATTTATTAATTAGACATTCATTAATTCTAGAAAGACATTTGTGATTTTTCAAACAACGAGAGGTATTTGTAATTATGACTCAACAGCATGTGACTAATTACATTATTCAATATATTGAAATGCAAGAAAAATAATTTAGTACAACAATAATTCAAATCAATAAATACGTTTGAACGAGAAAAGAAAATAACAAACTACTGTAAAAATATATATACTTATATTTGTAGAATTCGAACTCACGTGGTTTTGACTGTGATGCCTCAACTTTAATTATTTCACTTAAGGATGTTTAGGACATTAGAATTTGACATGTTCTGAAAGAAAATTTTAACTCAATCCAATAAGTAGAGGTTGTTGGGGATCATATGGTTGTATTCAGGCAGAGGAACTCAAAGGAACTAAGCTGGAGATTTGCACAAGACACGAAAGTCTTGGCATTTGATGTAATAAATATAAGGGATAATTACATTTCAATTTCCTGAATTATGATGTAATTATATGTAAACACTCTGTGATTTAAAAAATTATATCTAATACCTTTGAGATTTATTTTTGTTTAACAACTAAGTTTCTCCATTAGTAAAAATTACTGAATTTATTGATATTAATAAAAAAATTAAATAAAAATTGGTATTTGCCCCAAATTGCCTTATTACTAATTTATTGCAGATCAAACAATTTTTTCTCAACTAAACTCATTATATCGACAAAGACATACCTTCATAACGTGCGAATATATATGAGGGTAATTCCATCATAAAAAGATTTATTTGACTTGTAATTAATCAGTAATAAGTCAATTGGGGGTAGATATAATTGTTTATTAATATCTGCAAATTCAGTGAATTTTAACTAGTAGAGGAATGTATTTGTTAGATGTTTATCCCAAACCATAAGAGGTCTATCTGTAATTAATCAAATCTTATGAAAAGGGAGTGTAATTATTCATAAATATAATAACAATAAAAAGTTAAAATAAACTAATCTTAATTAAAATTAAATTAACAATTTAAAAAAATAAAAAGTTGGAAAAGAAAGTTTGTATCATCAAGCGAAATCAAGTTTGTGGAGATTTTCACAACTTGGAATTGACAGTTCATTCCCAATACCCCATACTGAAAATCTTATCCGAGATCAAAAGAAAAAGAGAAAAGGAAACCTTATCGATTTCCGGTGTACCTAGACGCAATTCTTCACAAAATACCTCATCGCCTTCTGTCGTAAGTCAGAATCCCCTGTTTCTTGACTTCCAATTCTAGTGAGCAGTCTGTCATCATTCGATTTCGACCATTTTAACGATCCGCCAATAACACCTCGAGATTGCTTTAGATTCATCGGTTGATCCTCCACGCCACGTGTGCAGTTGGTAATTCCCCCACGCTTTGACTGTCACCGCCGCAACTCTTTTCACTCTTCATTCTTCACTATATAAGTAGGAAGGTACTGTACTCGGATTTTCACTGTAGTTAGAAATACAGAATAGGAAAATTCGTAGGAGCCCGGATGAGAAAAATGGGTTTCAAGAGGAACAATAACTCGAGAGATCTTGTTGGGTTTCTTACGTTATTGTGTTTGCTTTCTCTGATTTCGTGTCAGTCCCCAATCCCGCCGAAGCAGGACGGGTTCTGGTACCGACGGAAAACAGGCAAGGAAGAGCCCGTGTTGATCGAGGCGTTCTTTGACCCGGTTTGCCCCGACAGCCGGGATTCTTGGCCCCCTCTCAAGAAAGCAATTCAGCAATATGGCTCTCGTGTTTCAGTTGTCGTGCACACCTTTCCTTTGCCGTAAGTCTCTCAATCGCTGCTTTTCTTATTTCCTTGTGTTTGTTTGTCTTGTCTGTTCTCACTTGTCATCCAAATTTTGTGGATTTAAAATGGAACTTGAAGTTTATTTATGGCTCAAATTTGTCATCTTGGTACACTATGAAATTGTAGTACGTACAGAAAATTCTATCATCATATCTAGGAAACTTTCGAAATCTGGATATGGAAACTGTGGTAATCTTGACATGCGCATGAGGTTTCTTTTTTCCCTTAATCTTGTCCTCATTGTAGAGAACAAGGTTTTGATAATCAAAGGTTTAGATAAGACTGTAAGATGTTTGTTTGACTTTTGTTGTTTTGTGTTGTCTGCTTGAACATTGCAGGTACCATGATAATGCTTTCGCCACTTCGCGGGCTTTGCATATAATTAATAAGGTGAACAGTTCAATCACGTACCATCTGTTGGAGGCGTTTTTCGAGTACCAGGTGACGTGAGATTGAATTTCATACGTCTACATTGGTTTATGTCTCCCTTCAGTTTCGCTTGAATTCCTATTTATGCAGTTTCAGAAGCCGATCCAAGTGATTTTTCCGTCTATTGATGTCTTTTATTTTGATCATAAAATGTCATATTACCTGATTGTTTATTGATGTTGAGTTACTGTCAAGAATGTGGAAATACTAACCCCAATTCAGGTTTGGTTGGACCTGAACACTGCACTTACTTGCGGTATGATTGGGGCATAATTTAAGAAAAGTGGCTTGTACACACTTGTTTTGCGATTACTCGTTTTGTCAAATCTAATTTGAGCAAGAATTTTTCCTCGATACTGGATCATAAGACTCAGAAATTGGCATATTGTCGAACAGGAAAACTTCTATGGCAAAGCAACATTCAACTTGTCAAGAGCAGCCGTTCTAGACCAAATAGCAAAGTTCGTCACAAAGACACTTGGAAAATCGTACCGCGCTGCAATCAAATCCGGCTTCACAGACTCCAAAACAGATCGTGCAACAAGAGTTTCTTTCAAGGTAAGATAGCAATTCTTTTGAATCATTTGCGACTTGATCTCACGAGTTTCTAATGTTTGCAGTTGGGTTGCTTACGGGGCGTTTATGGGACGCCTTTCTTC
The DNA here is from genome assembly GCF_000512975.1 of Sesamum indicum. NCBI lineage: Eukaryota > Viridiplantae > Streptophyta > Magnoliopsida > Lamiales > Pedaliaceae > Sesamum > Sesamum indicum. The sequence continues at coordinate 2,500,360 of NC_026151.1, forward strand.
TTCGTCAATGGGTTTCCCTTACCGGACGCAGGGTCGGCCTTGGACGTTAAAGGATGGAGGAAAGTTTTAGATCCTTTAGTCAGCGGAAAGGGCAAAAGGGTGGAGGAGTTTAGGCATATCTACTGATGATGATGAGTAGATGCACAGTGTAATATCTGCTTCTCTTTCTCATGTAATATGTATTGGTTCAAGTTATGAAGTCAATAATGAGTTGTTGATAGTTAAGTTGTGTAAGAGAGCAATGCTTCCAGAAATTACTGCAGTTAAAATCCTGTTATGGCTGGTGACTGTGCGTTGGTCTTTAGATCGTATACTATCAGCAGCTGCCTGTGGATGAATCTGCAGTCTTTAGAGGTTAATTATAATCCAACCTAAAGAGGTTACATTAATAATATGGTGGAACCTACTTGAGGCATTTATGATTTTTTATGCCTATTAGACTCCGAGGGATTGGGTTGGCTCAACTTAACCCACCCCTTGAGATGGGTTAGATGATCCTAGTATCTAAGGATTCGTTCGGTTAGAGTGAAAAGTAAAGTTTCTAAGAAAAGATTAAGTAAAAATGGTCGTATAAGAAAAAGTTTGGTATTTGGTTACGGAGAATAATTAGAGGAAAAATAAAACAGGTCGTATATAAAGCCCCATACAATTTTATTTTCGTTCAAGTTTGGGCGGAAAAATAAGAAGTATAAGACTAAAAGAATAAACAAGTACATAATTTTTTTTTTATTTTATTACCTATGTATATAATGTTCCTCCAATTTTTCTTTTTTCTTTCCGCTGATAGTTTTTGAGAAAAGATAATCGAATCGCTAGAAAAACCACTATGCCGTCGATGATTGATAGTAACTTTTATTTTATTTAGGCTGAATAGTTTAGATTAAATGCATGAATATTTTTGTTAATAAAAAAATATTTTATTTCTGTTTGATGAATATATTTTACTAATTAAGATTTTTACATTTTTATATCTAAAATTATTTTAGTATAATATTAATTTATTTATTTTTTAAACCAAACGAAAGTAAATATTCATTTAGTTGCAATGTGTTTTGCTTTGATGAGCGATTATGTTATATATCATTACATTATACAAAAATAGCTATGAAAATATAATAATTATTAATAGTGATTTATACTTAACCAATCATCATAATTGAAGTAGAGCAAAATAGAACTCATAATATTACAGTAATCATGGACTTAACTAGATACAGTAAAACCTTTATAAATTAATACTCTATAAATTAATAAACTCTCTAAAATAATAAAATCTTCCGGTCCCGACTTGGGCCTTTGTAAAAAATCATCAAATTCGATAAGATAATAAGATAATAATTTTTCAGAAAATTCCTTTATAAATACTAGGTCCCATTAAAACTCTAAATTAATAATTCATAAATATTATAATTATAAATATTATGGTAATTTGCTAAAATATGAAGTTTGTAATGATTTATGCATTTGATCATTCATGAATGATTTTACGATGCCTTTTAGATGATAAGACATGGTGGGTTGTTATGAATTATTTTATTTTCATATTGAGATTTATATAGTATATGTTTCATTCATCATGTATGAATATATTTAATTGGCTATAATAATTATTTAAGTGCAACGATTTATATAGTATATTTAAGTAATATCAATGAATTGATATATGCGTCTATAAATATAATAGTTAATTGTATACAATGAATTGATATTATACATAAATATATCTAATTAGTTACAAAGAATTGATTGATGCATGAATATAATCAATGAAACATATATGAATTCAATTATTTTTAGTACATATGTACTAAATTTGCTGAATTTAAAAAGTCTCTCTTTTAATTAATAAAATATTAATTTATCGATAAATTAATATCTCTCTAAATTAATAAAATTTCATGGTCCCAAAGTTATTAATTTATAGAGGTTTTACTGTAGTAAACAGACATTTTATTCAAAAAATAAATAAATAAATAGAAACGATACTTACATAATTACATAAATATTTCAGTAAATGAACGTAATTGAAAAAATGCATCAATAATAATAAATATGAATAAATAATTACAATAAACTTACATAAAGTCTGATATAATTTGAAATTATGACATCAAACTAATTCATGATTGGTTTGGCCTGATTAAACAAATCACAGATGATTGGTTATTACACATTGGTTGAGGTTGGACAGAAGCGGATGTTCTTTTAAAATTATCCAATTTTGACAGTTGATTACTCCTATTTACGACTTCCGGATGGGGTAAAAATAGGAATTACCGTGGGATGAATTTCCAAATTATTAGGGCAACACAAGTCACAAGTGGAATCTGAGATCTTCCTAAGAACCAAACAAAGATGTTGTAGCACGTTAAGATTTGGTAATATCTAAAACCCATTTTGTCGAAACGTGTGGCCAACCCAAACTAGTTGTTCGATCAGTTCGGTATCCAAATATTGGGCGCAGTCTTATCCCAACTCCAAATATTTATTTATTTTTTAGAAAAAGGAAAATATCAACTGATAGCCGGTTGGACCGGTGGATAGTAACTAGGGCACACACCCTGGACCGGCACAATAAATAGCTGAGGAGCACGCAGCAAAGCGGTCAGGGCTCTAACGAACAAACGAAGCCGGAGAAGAGGGCTGGAGCGTACTATCCTATCCTTTCTTACCACACACACAGCACCAAGGTTTAGTGAATTTTTTTATTTAATTAAGCTAATTTCTTTGGAACAATTCATTATTTGTAGATCTATGCCGTTCTTACCATCAGTAAAACCCTAGATTTTTTTTTTTTTATTTTAAATTTTTGTGGTATCTTTGTATTTATGTGTTAGATGTTTATCTTGTTGTTTTTAGGTTCCTTGTTGGATGATTTTCTTTTGTTTTGTTTTTGGGGTTTTGTAGAGCATGGATCGGTACCAGAAGGTGGAGAAGCCAAAGGTGGAAACACCGATAGATGAGAACGAGATCCGGATTACAAGCCAAGGCAGGATGCGGAGTTATATAACTTACGCCATGAGTCTGCTTCAGGTATATTTACACATTTGCTGATTTTGTATCTGTGTGCATGTGTTTGCAAATATAGTTTGTGCGGAGCTGAATTTGTCAGTTTGATGTGTTGTGCGTATTTTTAATTTGGTCAGTGCTTGTATGACAACTGCGGAGCGGTGGCTCTAAGACCTTGCTATTGTTCATATTTAGATGTTGAAATATGAGATGTTTGCTCGGGTTCTTGTGGCTGCTTCAATGAGCTTTATAGACATATCCTTGAAATAAGGTTTGTGTAATTAGACATAATTTCAAGGTTTCCCTAGTTTCAGTAGATTATAGAGTCAGCTTTGCCATTCTATGGCTCGGCAAGTTCTTGTTGTGATGTCTTTGAAATTTTGAATTTTTGATACTTTCTACATTTCTAGTGTTTATCTCATGGTTATGGCATGGATGATGTAGCAGACACTTATGTGATGCTTTGTGTAGTTTTAAGAAATCATTATTGGAGTCTGTACTTGGTGAGTCACGTGAGTGAATTCATTTACCAGAGCTGCAATACTTGTTTTCAATCTGTGGAGATTGTGCAAGTCCTACCTAATGTTTTTCAAGTTTTATCTATGCTTGATTATTCAAGTGCTTGGTCAGAGCATTTGACTTCAACAATTTTCCATGCAACTTGTTGTAGGAAAAGGGATCCGATGATATAGTATTTAAGGCAATGGGCAGAGCCATCAACAAGACTGTAACAATCGTGGAGTTAATCAAGGTTTTTTATTTTGATCTGGAGTCTGTTTTTTTCTTTTCGATTAATTGTTGATTTCAGGAGATCTCAAGACATCATGCTTTTCTGTAATTCAGAGGAGGATTGTTGGACTTCACCAAATTACTGCAATTCAATCCACCGACATAACGGACACATGGGAACCCCTGGAGGAAGGACTTCAAACGTAAGGACAAACGTATTAGGGAAAAGAAACAGTTTAAACTTCTGAGTTAAACAAGTTTTGGCTGCAGCAGGATCAAGTGATATGACTGCCTTTTGTGACATCTTTCTTCGTTTGTTTTCACAGTCTGGAAACCACAAGGAAAGTTTCAATGGTCACGATTACTCTCTCAAAAAAGGAGTTAGATAAGACAAATGTTGGGTAAGTTATTTTAGGTTTCTTCTGTTTGCTAAGCTTTCATGTTCGGATCTATTTGCAGTGTAGTGTAGATCAGGTGAAAGTTACAAATCTTCAAGCAATAATATAAATTCTGGCATGACTTTTCATGGTGTTTGTTGTAAAGGAAAAAGACCTTTTCCCTCTTCTTATCATGAACCACATTTGAAAACTGTTCGTAAACTGTAAATAATTCTTTTCTACTCCTAATGATTTATTTTAATGTGGGGTTATTGACATATGTGCTGTAGGTACCAACCTCCCATACCAGCTGACCAGGTCAAGGTGCCCACAGACCTTGACTTTGAGGGAGGTAGTGTCGTGTTTTCTGATTCCAGTACCTTTTTGTGATTCTGCAAGTCATATTTTGACATGTTTATTTTGTAGAGGGATCACCTCCTGCCCGAGGAAGAGGTCGATTTGGTAGAGGAAGGGGGAGGCCTAGAGCTCCATCTGGTATGAATTTGATTCATCATTTCATTAGATACAGGCTATCTTAACTCCCGCCTTTTGGAATTTCATTTCTCTTCAATTATTTGTCTCGCAGTACTTAGTGTATTCACGGAGTTTGAACTATTGTCTTTCGGTAGGGAATGGTTTTGCATCTTCAGAGTTTGAGGATGGAGGCTATGATAGGAATCGTGGGTATGCCAGAGGTAGGGCACGAGGTAGAGGTCGCAGTTTCCGTGGCCGTGGGAGGGGAGGGTACAATGGTCCTCAGGTGGATGCTCAGTATGATGCTGGAGGCTATAATCAAGAAGCACCACGAGGTACTGTTTCCCTTATTGTGGTGATTGTTTCCTTAGATAGTGTGAAATTTGCAGCTTGTTGTAAGGATTGCGCAGTACTTGTTTGCTTTGTGAGCTTAAAGTCAGAAAATACAACTCAGATATAGTTCTGTCATGCCTGACCTTATCATATCATGTATTTTGTTTGGGTATAGTAATTAGCATGTAGGCATTGATTGGCAACTCTCTTAAATACAATAAACAAGGTATCTGATGCTATTAATGTTCAAGAGTTAGAAGGCCTGCCCCCTGTGTGCATCTCTGTACTTGATAATCAAAGATCTGTACTTGATAATCCTTTGATTTCAGATGGGTTCCAACAAGGTGTTGGAGACATTAATTTATTTATATTCATTATCTTGCAAAGATCATCAGTCCTTTATACACTTGTTGCATTTTGCTGCTATATATCCATATGAACGTCGCTACTCTGTTGATATAGGTATGCTTAATTTATCTAACGTGGTGGATTCTTCAATTGCAGGTCGTGGCCGTGGGAGGGGGATTCGTGGGAGGGGTCGTGGATTCAGATCTAATGGGCTGATCCAAGCTGCTGCTTGAGTTGCTTAGGTGTTCAAACGTTGGGGGTTATTTTATGAGGACAGTATGTTGTCCTATGAGGTTGATGGATATCTTCCCAATTTCTATGTTTTTTTTCTGCAGCTGTTGCTAGTATTAACTTTAGGACGTCATCTGTAATCATTGTAGACTAACATGGGCCGCGCATGCGTGGTGAGCCTTTTTGTTTTCTTTGTCACCTTTAGCGTTTCGGCTTCCATAGTTGTTTAGTTGCTTTAATCAAGTGTAATCTGATTGTTGAGCAGCACATTCTTTTATTTGTATGTCTGGATAAGCTCTGTTGGTTGATATTTGATACTCTGCAGATGACTTCCTTTACACCCTTCCCATCCTTCAATGATTTCATCTGATTTCTAGTTTCATTTTGCAAAAGTTAACCTATCCTATCTTAGTATCGGCAAAGATATTTATAATTTGAGACTAAATGACACTATTCTGATTTTGATACGATTAGACGCAATACTGAGGTATTGGTTGAATCGTTGAACCATCTTAGTCTGGATATTTTGAGGGGAAAAGTGTTGTTACTCTTATCACTTGGAAGATGTCTGCCTTATGCTAGCTCTGGCTTTGTTATCGACTACAACTCTATGCCTTGTTTTGTTTTATTTTTCTTTATAACTGAAGCTATGTGAAGCTTTATTTAGTTAAAAGTTTCATTGATCGTCGGTCGGGTTAGATTTTCTTGTTTCGGCAGGCGAAATAGATACTTCCACTTATGTAAAGAATAAATATGGTTTGAGGGATACGAAAAGGGGAAAATTTCAAGTATCATTTGATCGTGTAAAACTCGAGAACAGAGACAACTGAGGAAGCAGGAGCGCAAGGTTAATCTTAATCGCCTCCTCTCTTTATCTATGATTCATATCCAATAAAACAAATAATCTCAACGTGTGTTGGATGCCGGCATGGTGTTAATTAACACTTGTAGTTCGTGACTGTGCTGGCCATGTTGCACACAATAAGATTTGAATTCAAAATTTTATGCTAAATAGATCTACTTCACATACGTGTGTTTACGTTTTTTGACTCTTTTCCGCTAATTTACTTGAGCTCGATCATTCCAACTCCCGGGTAATCACGTTTTAAGTGTCAACCATACGGTTAGATGTCAAAAACTCTCTACGATTATTCTTTGAACAGCAACTATTGTACGATTTATCACTGTAGAATTTTCACAAAATAGGTCTGCGAAGCTACGATCAGCTACAATTCCCTTTTATAAGCTGATGATCTTTTCACTTAACTGAATCTTGATGATATTCCAATCATTGGTGTTATTACTCTGACAGATCAGGTGATGGTCGCTACCTTATCATGATTGACTTATAGCCCACTTGTTCTTAGTTTTCCCCAGTGAAGAATTCTTGATTACATGTGATAATAATGATGAAGACTTAGCTCATGGCCTTCGCTTGATTTCTGGCATCATCACATGGCTAAGATCATCAAACTGGGAGTACATGCACCGTACGCGTCGGTTGGTCCTATTTCCTCTTTGTCTACACGCCTCAAGAACTGATTGTCAACTTGGAAATCAATAAGAAATTCTCGGTTCAAATTTACCCTTAAAGTTGGTCAATCAAGCAATCGTATGTGTACGTAAGTGTACCTATATGTATCCGGTCGAGGTCAAAGGGTCGCTCTCGTTTCTCATTAATCCTCAAATTGGGAAGCAGGGTTGATTCGAAACTAGAACACACATTAGGAGCAGCTAACGGTCATAAAATCAATAAAGCGATCTTGATGTCGGATATAAAATATGAGTGATTATTGATCGATCTTAAAATAATATATGCCAGATACTAGGTAGAAGTTTGGATCAATGGTAAAACCTACATGGAGCTTGTCTAAATTATGGCATGTGTCCTGCTTTCAAGGGCCATGTTTCGGGTTGTTGGGGCTGGATGGTTGGATTGACTCGAACGGCATAAAAATATACTGAATCCTGTAAAGGTATTTCTCAATTTTGGAGGGGTGTCTCAAAAAATACTCCTAGAATTATGATCCATGTGGATTCTCTATAAAATTAAACTTACGTTAAAGACAAGGCCGCCTTCCGTGAGTGTTGATTGATGTCTTTCAATCAATTTGATACTAAAATAACAACAATAAAATGATTTCTAAAAATAAAACTTATATGAAGAGCGTGTTGGGGGTTGATCTATAGAACAACATATATCGCATTTATTGCAACTAGAAGGGGTTGTTACTTGTTAGGCAAAGAAAAGAACAGCAGCTCATGAATGAATGTCAAAGGCATGTGCATCACACATGAGAAATAATGGTGCCGTACCACTTATGGTCAAACCCAGCCACATGCATCCACACCTCTCAATCCCATATCCAAAACTCTTTTCATGTCTTTCTTCACATACATGTAAACATTTAAAAATGTGACCAATTGTCATTGCATGATTTCTTAGCCATTTACTTTGGCGTACGAGAGGATAACTCGTTATTAAATTTGTGAAAAATGGTCTTTTTCCTCCCTTATTTGATTGCTCTTTTTACTCCAAACATCTTATATTTAGGATTTTATAAGCTCTATTAGAAAAATAATTTATTAAGTAATTTATTATATTTTGAAAAGCTTATAAGCTCAACCAAAATGAGCTAATGGAGTTGTAACGATCAAGTCGGGTAATACCCTGATATATTTTGCAAAAGAAAATATGCTATTAATTTTAGATAATTGTAATGAAAATTTAATCTATCTAACTCTTTTATCATTTGAAAAAAAAAAATAGAGAGAGAGAGAGAAAGAAAGAATGTGAGAAATGAAAAATTTTGGTGTGCTAATTTGATTGATCCATTCACGCCTGGTCTATTGGGAGATCCATGTGGGGGTAGTGAGAGAACGTGGGAATAATTCTGCATTCTTCATACCCCAAAATATTATAATTGTTCAGATTTTCAGCTTCTTGCTGCTCTCTCACATCTCACCACTCTCCACCTGCTTCTTTACCTTAAATTCTCCCACCTATATAAACTCCTCCCACATCTTCTTTTAGTTCATCCACACTCATCTCTTCCCGCAATTTTCTCCTTTATCAAACATCTCAAATATGGCGATAAACGGCTTTTCCTTATTGGCACTTATGGTCGGAATCTACTACTTCGTCACCAATACCGATGCCTTCACAGCTTCCGGCTGGAGTCGGGCGTTCGCCACCTTCTATGGAGGCAGCGATGCTTCCGGAACCATGGGTACGTAATTTTTATTCGCAAAAAGGATAATTTACTCATTTATAATATTATAAGGGGAAAGTGTATTAAACCCCAATTAAAAACGATCAAGAGTTGAAGTTTAAATTATTGTGACATGCAGGGGGTGCTTGTGGGTACGGCAACTTGTATTCATCTGGCTACGGGACTAGAACTGCAGCATTGAGCACGGCACTGTTCAATAACGGGGCGTCGTGCGGGCAATGCTACAAGATCATATGCGACTTCAAAGCTAATCCGCAGTGGTGCAAGAGAGGCGTGTCAGTGACCGTCACTGCCACAAACTTCTGCCCACCAAATTATGATCTTCCTAGCAACAATGGTGGGTGGTGCAACCCTCCCCGCCAGCACTTCGACATGGCTCAGCCCGCTTGGGAAAAGATTGGCATCTATAGAGGCGGCATAGTGCCCGTTCTCTACCAAAGGTCCTTTCCCTTTTTACTCCCTTCTGTACTCTTTACTATCGTGTTACCTAATCAGTACCGAAAAGGATTATTTGTCCATTTAAATCATCCGGGCATTACGGGTTCATACTGGAATCAGTCGTCTACGATGAACTCAAACTGATCAAACCTAAGTTAATCTACTTGCGATATGATCGATTCAATCCAGATACACTATGTGAACACATACGCATTTAGCGAAAATAAAAAAAAAAAATCAAAATGTGGATGATCAATCTAAATTTGTAATGCAGGGTACCTTGCAAGAAGCATGGTGGAGTGAGATTCACCATGAACGGTAGAGACTACTTCGAGCTGGTGTTGATCAGCAACGTGGGCAACGCTGGATCCATTCGATCAGTCAGAATCAAGGGCTCAAAAACAGGGTGGATGAGCATGTCTAGGAACTGGGGTGCTAACTGGCAATCCTACTCTTACCTCAACGGCCAATCCTTGTCGTTCATGGTCACCACCACCGACGGCATTACCAAAACTTTCTCAAACGTTGTCCCCTCCAACTGGGCTTTCGGACAGACGTACTCTAGCCCAATCCAATTCTGAGCTCTAAATGGGCTGGCATCCCAGTTCTGGGCCGCGGCATGCTTTTTTATTTTTCTGAAAGCAGCCCGCCAAAAAGAAAAATTATAATTGTGAAATGTGTCGGGAGTGAGTCCATGGACTCGGGGGCTGTAAGAATTGGTTCAGACTGTATTTAGCGATTAGTTTCTTTGGTTTCAAATGTACACATCCATGGAAAGATACAAAAAGCATAATAAGAAGCGGGATGTAATGTCGCTTCACAATTTCTATTTTTCAGTTGTAATTGCAAACTTTTGTAATTATTATTACGAGAGAGAGAGAGAGAGAGAGGATGGTGTGTGATTGTTTAAGATTTTTGCATTTGGATTTCTAATTACAAATTGTTTTTGATCTTGTGTCTGGTGTTTCTGATTTTGTCAAAAGTAAGTTTCCAATATAATTTATGAGAGAAAAATAAAAAAAAAATTATGATGTCGTTTGATTTTTTTTACTTAATTAAAATATATTTATTTTTGTTTTTTAATTTAAATACAAAAAATACTTGATACTATTCGATATCAATAGGTTTGAATGATGGTGTGGGTATCCAAAAAAACAGTAAATTGCAAAAGAAAAAACGATTTATTTTGTAATGTTACCATCTAACTTTCTCATCATGTCATATTAAAAAAAATAAAAATTAAACTTGAAAACCTAATAACAAAAATATCATCCATATAGTAAGTAAAATAAAATTTCTACATTCTGAATGAACACAAAATTGAATTTCAATAAAATTTTATATATATCCAATTATACTTTCTTTCTATTTTATTCAAATATAAAACCTTTTTATACATTTTTTTTCACCCAACCAAACAAGATCTTAAAACTTGAGTGAACTGAAACACTAGGATAATAATATAGAGGCACTTGACTTTATTAGTTCAACCCAATCCACCAACTACATACTTTTCCTTTTTCTCTCAGAATAGGGTCCCTTGACTTCTCATAATTATCTTTTTAGTCCCCTTTCTTCCCCCCTCAGCTTCTTATGCTATACATTTGCTACCTAATCCACATATTCCACACTATCCATTCCCAAACAACTCTTAACGAACTCAAAGTGGTTCTAGCTCAACAAACTTACCAAAAATGTCCTCTCCACCCCCCCCCCCACCCCCCAAATCCACATATTCCACACTATCCATTCCCAAACAACTCTTAACGAACTCAAAGTGGTTCTAGCTCAACAAACTTACCAAAAATGTCCTCTCCACCCCCCCCCCCCCCCCCCTACAAATACCATATACAATACACCTCATGACTCAACAAGTCAAGCCACAGAAAATTTACAAGGTGTTGAACACATAATATTACTATGGCAGCAACACTACTTTCTCTACTTACTCTTACTATCTTTTCTTCTATTTTGCATTCTTCAAAAGCACTAAGTGTAAACTACTATCAACAAACATGCCCCAAGGCCGAATCGACCATCACGAACGTCGTTAAGAAGGGCATGATGAACGACAGAACTGTGCCAGCAGCTCTACTTAGGATGCACTTCCATGACTGCTTCATCAGAGTAATGATCAACCAACAATGCATGCACATTCTTTAATTTCAATATTACAACAGTTTCGGACTTTGATTCATCGATTGGTTTTATGGTTTCGTTATGTCTTGTAATGTATGGATGTTATTATTTTGGTTTTCTTCAAGGGCTGTGATGCTTCTGTGCTGCTGAATTCCAAGGGCAGCAACAAAGCAGAAAAAGACGGGCCTCCCAATATTTCACTGCACGCGTTTTACGTTATCGACAATGCTAAGAAGGAAGTGGAGAAAATGTGCCCTGGTGTAGTCTCTTGTGCTGACATTCTGGCTCTTGCTGCTAGGGATGCAGTTGTGCTTGTAAGTAGAGTCATTAACATTGGAGAGTTTGATTTCTTTTATGTTGTAATAAGTGGACATGCATGTATGTAATTTTATTATGAGTAATTGGGGTAAGACTTGATGCATATGTTAGTCTGGAGGTCCGAGGTGGGATGTGCCTAAAGGGAGGAAAGATGGAAGAATTTCAAGGGCTAATGATACGTTGCAATTGCCATTTCCTACCTTCAACATATCTCAATTGCAGCAAAGCTTCTCCCAAAGAGGCCTTTCTATAGAGGATTTAGTGGCACTCTCAGGTAACTAATTATAAGCCAATCTTGATTCAACACAAGCTATTTTGGATAATTACACTCACATTCTTGATATTTAAGTATAATTTTTTGAAATTTGAGAGAATTTTACAGAGTTAATTAAACTTAAATTCCATCTGTAAATACAAAATTACACTTTTCTCTCAAAAAAATTTAAAATTACACTTACACCCCTTCCAAAAATTCACTATTTATTTCTGACCTCTTTTTCTTATGGTTTGGATGCAAAAAAATGCCGATGTTTTACCCCTTTAATATTTCTATGCAATAATTTTGTACTTATAAAGTAAAAAAAATGTAATAACATTAATCTCTTTTCATATACATATTATATTTATCCTCTTATAAGTACAAAAATATATATATGAATGTCAAATAAGGGGCAAAATTAAAATTTTATGCATTTTTTTTATTGACGTCAACATACAAAGAATTTTTGAAGAGGTTGCAAGTGTATTTTGAAACTTTTTTAAATGAAGTATAATTTTGCACTTCTATAAGGAATCCAAGTGCAATTAATCCTTTTTCATAATATATTTTGAGTCAGGTGGTGTCGATGCAATTTTCCTAAAGGATTTATCAAGCATATATATCAATCTCGCACACAAAAACACTTGAAGAAAACACACAAACACCTTATAATTAGGCAAAAACTGCCCATCTAAACATCCGAAACACACACATACGAATGCAGGAGGACACACACTAGGCTTCTCCCATTGCTCATCCTTCCAGAACAGAATCCACAACTTCAACAACGCAACCGATGTCGACCCGTCGATGAACCCATCCTTGGCAGCCAGGCTGAGGCAGCTCTGCCCCATGCACAACAAGGTCAAAAACGCGGGAGCCAACTTAGACTCTTCCCCAACTGTCTTCGACAATGCATACTACAAGGCACTTCTTCAGGGGAAGAGCATTTTCTCCTCCGACCAGGCTTTGCTCACCACTTCCAGAACTAAGGCATTGGTGTCCAAATTTGCAGCCTCGCAGGAGGAGTTCTATGAGGCGTTTGTAAAGTCTATGATCAAAATGAGCAGTATTAGTGGGGGTGGAACTGAGATTAGGCGAAATTGTGGGGCTGTTAATTAATTTTTTTCTTAGTTGATGTTTGTGTATGCATATGCATATGCATGGCCAACCCAATCGGTTGCTTTATTCTGTGTTTTTCTTCTCTTCCTATGGGATTTGAGGAACAAAAGAGTGGAAAGAGGTTTGTCTAGGAATTAAAAGAGGTATTAAAGCTTACATATTATGTAGTGCAAATAATATTGTATTTGTAATTTTAATTTTAATTGTGATTATTGTTCTTGAAAACATGCTGCCCATTGTAATTAATGCAAGTTTGTGGTTTCATATTATAATATATGATTATCAATACCCCAAATGGAAACCCTCATGCATTCTCAGGGCAAATTGCACTTTTAGTCCTCCCACTACCTTTAATTTGGAAATTAACAAAAAAAAAATTACATACAAGTTATGTGATTGTTATCTTTTTATAATAAAGGTAATGGTCACGTGATTTGCACATAATTTTTTTCCCCTCAATTTTGTAATGAAAATATGGTAGGAGGACTAAGTGAGAATTTTTTAAAATTATAGGACTATTTTCAGAAATTTCATTGATAGTGGTACTAAAAATATATAGAACCTTATTAGTTATGAGACAAAAAAAATAATTTTTCTATTCTTCGATGACTTTCCAAAGTCAAATTTTTATCTTTAAAATAAATTTATTTTAAAATTATAATCTCAATTAAAATAATAGTTTTCGACTACTATTTTTAGGAAAGTGATATAAAGTACACAATACTTTTAACTTTTAATTCTCGTCTAAAACTCCAATTTGGACCAAATAATATTCTTGATATGGGATAATTTGATAAATTTATTTTTAAAATAAGAGCTAAAATTTTATATATAATTTTTTTTAAATAAAATTAACGAAGTACCGTCTTAAATCACCAATGGGCCATTAGACCTATTCTATATTTTGTCAAAAATGGGCCATATGGACCTGAATTCATTAATTTGCAACAAAAACATGAGTCCAATCCAATGCCCTTATGTGCACTGTTCTTATGTAAGGGAAATCTCAAACCTACGGTACGATTTTGGTACAAACCGAAGAAAAATTCCGCAGGAGAACTGCAAAGTGCAAACTACAAAGCCTGAGAGAGAAGAGCGATTGAACAACCAATGAAAGAGCTAAACCCCAACATCAACACCCAACAAAACCCTGAAATCCTGCATGAAAACTGCGACCCACTTCGTCAATCTTGTGCTTCAGCCCAAGATTTCAAGATTGAACATAAACAGCTGAAAGATGAAGAACCAGAACACGAGGAAGAAGAATTGAGAAGGCTTTTGTTGCCAAATGTGGAGGAATTGCCCGACATTCCTCCCTCTGCTGTGGAAGCCAATTTTTCAACTTCTTTTGCTCTTGGTAAAGTTTAAAAGTTTCTCATATATGGTTCTTCTTGCCGCAATACATGGAAAACTTGTTTCTTGATGATATCAAGAGTTCAAATGTATTTGTGGGGTTTATATGATTTTTGGATTTTGTTTTATTTTCAGATTTTATGAAGCCTGGTCATGATCAGTATGTTCATCGCCATGCCAATGGGTGTGTTAAGAACTCTGTTTAAACAAGGGTAGTTTGGATTATGAATGTTCTTTTCTTTTGTAGTATGTTTTGTGATTTTGTGATTGGTAGGTTGTGTGTGATTGGGTTGGCTCCGACTCATGTGGCATTTAAGGACAAAGGGGGAATAACTGCAGTTGATTTCAATGTTGGCAAGTCTGATCGCAGCGGAATTAAAGTGACTGGAAAGCGAAAAAAGGTCAATTTTTCTTTCTTTCTTTTTTTTTTTTTAAATTTTTGGTGATTTACTTTTGCAAATATTTTATGTACAGTAGAATAATTTGGAGTACTGCTTAAGTCCTTGCTCTGGTCTTAGGTTGTAAACAACACTAGGTAGACCTTTGTTATAGCCTTCCGATACTTAAGTTAACGCGGTGGGAGAATATATACATCTGGGGGGCTTTGTATTTGTAGAAATGACAAGTTGTGTAATTCTTCATGGATTGTTGATCAAGGCCTAATGGAACGGTCATGAAGATCGAGTGCAGTATTGTGTTTGGTCGCATTGGGGTCAGGTATGGTGGGACAGATCAACCCAGGGAAAACATGTGTGGATCCTGAGGTATTTGGTCATTCTGATGATGCCAGGGTAGTTTTATCATTTTGGGCAGCCTAAGCGTGGTCTCCATACAACATCTTTCAGTGATTATCATTTGTGTTATTAGAATTGATGATATTGCAAGATTTTGAAATGTGAATAGTTATTGGTAAAGGAGTTCATCTCAAATGTATAAGTTGAAGAGTTTGAGAATTGGTTGAATGGAAGTTCCAGTTTGAGCTCTTGTGACCTTTTTATGTTTTTAGTCGAATTTAGGACTATGTTAACAGTTTTTTTTTATTGTTCTTATGCATTTAACCCACCGTATAAGATACTGGAACTCTTTCCTGTTGCTGTCAAGTTCAATGCAATGGCTTAGTTCATCTGATTATACTGATGTTCTTATTAGCTTTATTTGGAAATTCTACATTCTCTAATTACAATGGACGCTAAAAAGTCAAAAGCAAATATGCTGTACTTGTTTCAGCGCTCTTCTATTATATTGTACCCGTACTAGTAAACATGCTGAAGTAACGAGAGAGGAACAAAGACTGTACATTGGTTTGAGAGTCCTGATGTACATCTTTTTACAAATTTTGGTATCTGCCTTCATCATTTGTTATTAGTTTCTTGATTCATGCTCTGAAGCTAGTTCCAGAGGGTACGGATCATACCTTTTTACCATTTCAAAATTGTTAGTTTGCAGTATTTGACGAGTTACAGAAAGTATTTTGCTATACTGTTAGTAAAAATGTGAAAGCTTACAATTGGAGTTGGTAATTCAGCTAAACGAGTCTGTCTCCTAATATTTTCTTATGCAGAATGCGCAACTTTTTGAGTCCAACACAGCATTGTGTAAAGTGTGCACCAGTGATTCTTCCTACATAGTGAGGTCAAGAACTTCTTGTTTTCCGTCTTTTCATACATGTGTCATTATTTCTTCAAAACTTATGAGGTGTTAATCGGCTCTTTCAGGTGCTGTGTGAAGGGCTCTCTATTGGAAGTCAATGATAGGCTAATAAAGCAGCCAGAATTGCTTAACACTATGGTAAGCGAATGACTTCATCTTCAATGTTCTTTAGCAGATTTCAGACCGTTGCTTAGTGGTTCCATGTTTGTCCTATTATTGAAGTTTGATGGTGGGATTCATTTGATCTAGGCCATAAGTCCGACACAAGTTCAAAGAGAATTTTGTACTCCTACTGTCTGAAATTTAGTTATATTGACCACCTTATGCAAATTCGACCTATTCTTTCAAAATCTTGACTGAACTTGTATCATCTATCGTTGTAGCCAGAGCGGGAGGGATACATTGCGATTATGATGCCAAAACCCGCGGACTGGCTAAAGGCAAAGGCTTCGTTGCTGAGCTTAGAAGAGTATAAAAAGTTGAGAGCGGAGCTCTGACTCGTTTCAGCTGGTGCCCGACGGATGCTTGCTGCTCTTCACAAGAACACATACATTATCCGATTAGCAGTAAGTCTTGAGCCTTGAGGGCTCTGTTGCCATAGTTTTGCATTTTAGTAGAATTTTTGAAAATCATGTGATGATTTTTACTTTGTCTGATGATTTAATAAAAGAGAAATAGATCAGTTTGGAGAAATTTCCTGTCATATATATACGTGTATATGCACCATGCAATATTTCGTTTTCCTTAATCATAAAAAGATCATTTTATATTTCCACTCTACCCAAAGTTGTTCACCAGTCAATTGTTATTCCTTTAATCATTATTATTATAAATAAGGATAAATTACAAAGGGCACCTTTAAAGTTTAACATTATTACAAATATTTCCTCATTATTTGAAAAATTATCAAGTCACCCTGATTTTATCGGTCGTCCAACAATTAGTTCAATCCATTAGTCTCTACTCTCTCCGTTAGACTTCCATTCATTTTTTTTATGGTAAATTGATCAAATTAAATGTCTTTGTGAGCTATGAACTTTAATTTACTTATTTTTATTTATTTTTTATATCTTTTACGAACTAAGTGGAATTTTTATCATCTTATAATTTTTTTATCACTTTTTATTATTTTTTTATTAAAAAGAGTACAATAATGTCAAAAGTTGACAATTACAAGCTCCCATTCAAAAATTATATAATTTCATAAAACATTTGGGATATTAATAATTTTCAAAGAATAAGGTGGTATTCGTAATTAACTAAACTTCAGGAGAGTTAATTGTGATTTAGTCGATAAATAATTTGATTAACTTTTTTATTTAATTTAGTTAAAGGATGCTACTTATTAAAAATTTAAAAATCATTTTCATTACAAGAAAAATTAATTTTAATCCCTTAGTTAAAAAAATCAATTAGTTAGGCTTGATCACAATAACTTTTCACTACAATTTCTTTCCATAGATATCAAAAGTACATGTAATGAAAACTGAAGAATACACGCCCTGATCGAAATCTCTGTCTTAATATACATTGATCAAAATTCAGGAATTTTATATTTACAAGGTGAATTAATTAAATTCCCTACAAAAACTTGCATGTTTCTATACTTAAATTTGATTTAATTACCATTAAAAATAATGTGGACTTAATCAACACTTAACCATTTGTTCCACAACCAGCCTTCTCGATCGATTTATGTCGAGAAAACACAAGTATATCTGCTTCTCCAGCTCCTCCAACTGTTCCATGAACCAACCCTCATGCATCTCGAATTCCTTCACCACTTCCTTCAACATCTCATTCTTCCCTTTCCTCACGCAGATATCCGCTACGAACTTCCTGTGCTCCATCTCGTCGTGCAGCCTCTGCACGAGCCGGCTTATCGTGTCAAAATCGTTCACTAGAATATACACCCCTCTTGCTGCAAGATCGAGCTGTGCTCCCACCCCGTCCAGCCAGGTTCTGCTTGACTGATCATGATCGGCTTGTTTCCTCAGTTTCTTGATCACGAACATGCCTAAAATTAGACACGGTGCAGCCAACAGGCCAACGATGCTGTGGATTGCTAGGACTAACACAGCAATGGCTAATCCACCACAACCCAAGAATACAAAAGTTGCCAATGCCCTTTTCATGTACCTAATGAACTTTGTTCTCCTCTTTGTTTTCCTGCATTTTGATGTCAATTGATGCAGCAAATCCACATGGCAATCGTGCAACTCGTGGAATTTCTCTGGAGTCATCGATGAAAAGGGGTTCCTGCTGGAGGCAAACGAAGCAAGATTTCTGTACACCGTGTGGTGCTGATTGTTTGTCCAGTTCTCACAGTCGGGTACTCGTTTAATCAACTTCAGCAAGTACTTTATCGCACGATGATTGGTGCGTACTTGGTGCACGTTCTGGAGGAGGAACTCGCAGATTCTGCCTGCTTCTAGGCTGATCTCAAAGTAGTTTTCAAGAAAGTGATCATGGAGAGTCTTCGTGGTTTCAAAGATGGCTGTTAGGGTTTCTTGGCGCGGCTCAAGCAAGTTGTCCGAGAGACGGACAGGATGCACCAAAGGAGAGGAAGACGAGGATGATGATGATGAAGATTGTCCTAATTGAACATCAAGACTTGTTCTTGTTTCCAGTTGGCCTTGAACTTTGTTGCATATGTCTATGTAAGACTTTGTCCTGAAGGCTTCTCTATACTCATCATTCACGTTTGGTTTACCCCTTGAGCTATCCACAATCTCTTCTTTTCCATGCCCACCTGAAACCATGATCAATTCATAACAATAATCAGGAACTCAACATCATCATCACATGCCAAACATTAAACCTAGAACAAACCAAATAATGATCACATGATGAACCAAAACCAAACCAACATATCAGATTCAACGTTCCATTCCAAATCATGTTGCATCTTCTATTCCAATCAACATATATACACAGACAAAAACTAAATAACTAGCTCGTCCGAAACAAACCTTCATTTAAACACAAGCCGAGCTTGGACAACAAATCTTTTCTCATCCGGGACATCGATCCAATCATGGTAAGCCAAGAATCTGGCAAAGAAAAACCTAGTATTCCCCAAACAACACCCCTATATATTGATTTCCATTAGGTTAATTTCACATGTACAATGACTTAAGCAGAAGGAAGAAGAGACACAAAATTAAAGTTAATTAGGTAGCTGCTATTAATGTATCTACATACACACCGCCTCATCAACCAATATACTTATATAATTGGCTTTTAATTCTCTCATTTCATCATCATCATCACACACAGATCAGTACGTTCCTTACACGTTAAAATTACTACTCATCTGTCTGTACGTACGTGTAAACCTGAGAGCAAAAAATGTTAAAACTTTTGTGCATGAAATTAGAGAGGTAATTAATACATGGAGATAAGGGTTTTAATTTCTGTGAGAGCATTAATTAAGCAATTGAAGAAACCTTAGCTAAATTCTCTGATCTTATCCGCCATCAGTTTCTTTCAACCATGTTTTTAGGTTTGTTTCTCTCTGCTGATTTCATTGCAAAAATTTAAAGGCTGGGAGTGGCTCTTCTTTCTTAGACTCTACGTTTGTTTTCGTAATTTCTCACGTTTTTCTGTTTTTGTTTAATTCTTGTATATCTGCCGCGTGCCTTGTTAATTTTGTGTAGCTGTGTTTCTTTTTCTTTTCTTCCTTTTGTTTGTATATAAATTAATGGAAAATTCTAATCCGAACCGACTTCGATTAAATCTAAATCAATTACATAATAAGTATAATTCATTTATTTTATGATTGGTATGTAATTTAAAAAAAGTGACTAATTATATGATTAGTTGGTTCGATTCGGCCAAACCAGATTTAGATAAGAACTTTTCATAAATTAATATATTTGGGATTTGTATTTAACTTGCATTACAAGAAATTTTAAAAAATTCGTGGCGAAGACTAATTATGCACAATCACAATTAATGTTATTTCTGCAAACAAAACTAAAATATTAGATACAGTTGAAAACTAGGACAAATATTGATTATTAATCATATGTAGTCAAAATATTTAAAAAAAAATAATATTAATTTATCATAATTTTTAAGCTGCATTAGTTATTTTGGCTTGTGTTGATCATTTTCTATTTTGGTTGGAAAGTATATTTATGTTTGTTTTCCAATTTTTAGTGTGATGAGGTGGAAATAAATAGTGCGGCGGAATTAGGTGGAAATAAAAGGCAGATGTAATGAGGCTGCTCTGTATTCCACCCACAGATTAATTATGGTCTCATTCAATATTCCAAACTTGTACACAACAATTATGAGGAAGAGAAAATTACGTGACAGTGCCCAAAATAAGCAAAAAATAATAATACGCCACTTAAATAGTTGGATGGCCTTCTCCTGAAAATCTTGTGTGTTGACTTTATTGTAAATCATAATGTGATCTTGGATTTTTTTGTTTTTATAAAAATATTAATTCTTTACGTTATTCATCCGTCTGTACTATGTATTAAGTCCGAGTAAGGTTTCCTGTTCGTAGGTATGACAAATGGATATTTTTCTATCATATGTTTATATGACACGGAAGTCACATCCACACGTGTATTGAATACTGCCCCACTTTAAATTATAATCTAATTATATTAACTTTTTTTAATTGAAAAAAGAACATACGTGTGAATTACTCATTAATATTACACGAATATGTCACATGAACGTGTGATAGAAGGTCCGCACCGACTTAGATTTAGGTTTAAAGAAAAAAGCTGATGATGCGAAATTTCTTATAGGTTTCCTATATATGGGAGATTTGATGAAACTGTGATTCATGCATGGTTGCAAATGGACGTACAAGATGATACAACAATTCATGTGTGCCAAACTTAAAAAATTCTTATCCAAATTAGACTTGGTCAAATCAAATCAATTATACAGTAAGCATAATATACTTGTTATGTGATTGATTATTTTTCTTGAATTGTACATCAATCACACGATAAGTGTATTATACTTGTCATAAAATTGATTCAAATTTGACCATACTCGATCTGAGTTACAACTTTGCCAGAAATTATGTCCAAGAATTCTAAAGGTTGGATGATTTGCCGGCAATGTCGATGACGAAGCGGTACTTAACGTCGTTCTTGGTTAGCCGATGGAGGGCTTCGTTGATTTCACTGGTGCTTACAACCTCAATGTCACAACTTATGTTGTGCTTCCCACACAGATCCATCATCTCCTGCGTCTCCTTTATGCTTCCTATCATGCTCCCCTTCACCACTCTCTTCCCTGTTCATTTTCATCATAAGTTGTTTTCTCAAAATAAATTTATGGATCAGTGATAGGGGAGGCTTACCAAAGATGAGTGGGAAAGATGGGAGGTCCACGGGCTTATCTGGTGCACCCACAACTACTAGAGTGCCATTCACCTTCAATAGTTCTAGAGTAGGTCCAAGAGAGTGGTGGGCTGCCACTGTGTCTAAGATAAAATCCAATGTCCTCTTCTTTGCCTGTTGCCACCATAGAAAGAAGTTAGGAACCAATCAGTTTCAAGAGATTATTTTCTTCTTTTTTTTTTTCTTTATAAAAAGAGTCAGAAAGATTTTGTTCGAATGATAAGATTCAGACATCATAACTAAAAAGTTGAAAAACTGAGTTTTATATATATGGGTGTATGTTTATTTTTTATTATTAGTTTCTTCATATTTAATTTTAAATTTAGAATTATTAATATATTTAAGTGACATTTAATATCTAAAAATTATCATACGCATAAAGCAAAATAATTAAATTAGGTCTAACTACACAAACATTTCTTGTCATTTTAAAAATCACAAGTACACTTCTTATTGAAGGCAAAATTTACAAATACATCTCCTTCAGAGGGTGTATTTGTAATGTTGCAAATATAAAAATATATATATATTTTTATAATTAAAATTGACCTCAGGGAGAGCTGATGTAATTTACCCTAGTTCTAATTGGTCAAAAAAGAAATAAAATGGTAGATCAAATCCAAAATTATCTCCAAAAAATTTAGAATTAATGTCGGGACGTAAGCACACAACGGGTCTGTATTTCTAAAACGTGCGTGTACATGTGAAATGAAATACGCCGTGGGGGCAAATTTCACTAACCTGCATTTGATCAGCATCAGTGCTCAAAATGAAATCGTCCGCACCCAATCGGTTCTTGGCTTCCTTCTCTTTGGACGGGGAGGTGCTGATCACAGTAACATGGTGACCAAATGCCTTGCCGAATTTCACTGCAATGTGGCCTAAACCACCTAGACCAACTACGCCTATCCTTTTCCCCGGCGACGAATCCAACAAGTTGTTATCTTTCAACGGAGAAAACACAGTAATTCCCGCACATAGAAGCGGTGCTGCTGCATCCATCGGCAGGCTCTCCGGTACACGCACAACGTACCTTCAGCATAGCATTTTCATCTCATCGTTCAGGGGTTAAATAATTATTTTTTATTTTCAGGTGTACTTATATAATTATATCAGATTTTTAAAAAAATCGTTATAATTTACCTAAACTATAATGTAATTAACGGGGTAGATTCTTTTCTTGATGTTGTAATAGTGGTTTGTAATTTACCTATGATCTGCGACGAGAAATTCAGAGTAGCCTCCATAGGTAATGCTGCCGTCCCAGAAAACGCCATTGTACACGAATTGAACCTGATCGCAGTAGTTCTCTTGGCTGTCTCTGCAGTACTCACAGTCCAAACACGTAGCCGCCAAGCATCCTACGCCGGCCCGGTCGCCCACTTTGAAGTTGGTTACCTTGCTGCCTACCTTGGTAATTATTCCAACAATTTCGTGCCTAATTAAGAAAAAATTCAAAAATTACAATTAACGAAATATTAAATTAAGGAAATTTTTTATGTTTAATTAGTGCCTCCATTAATTGAATTATAATTAAATTTAAGATAAATTACATTAGCATCTCCTAAAACTAGACTCAATTATACAAATACTTTATTTTTTTTTTTTAAATTTCAGATACATCCCCTGAGAGGGTATTTAGTACGAAACACTTTGCACTGAACATATGGTGTACTTGTAATTCAGCTATAACCTCAAAGAGTGAAATTTCTTACTCAGACCAAATTTGGCCGATCCCAAATCAATTATCTAGCAAGTGCGACACACTAGCAATGTGATTAATCATTTTTTCTGTACAGTACGTCAATCATGACAAGTGTATTATACTTACCATTTAATTAGTTCAAGTTCGACCAAACTCAATTAAATTATAATTTTCTATGTATCTATAATTCTACAAATAATACACAAGGTATTTGTACATCAAGAGTCTCAATATAATTTACCTTAATATTTACAAATGAATGAAATGGTAGTAACTATATTACCCGGGGACAACAGGGTACATAGTTATGCCCCAATCGTTCTTCACATGGTGGAGATCAGTGTGACAGATCCCGCAGTAGAGAATTTTGATGGTCACGTCGTTCTTCCCATTTTCTCTGCTCATTTTAAATATTCAACATATGTCATCCACCCGAAAAAGATTAAAAAAAAGAACAATCAAATTACAATCATAGTATAATTTAATTTCTTACAACCTCATATGTGCCGATTTTTTACCGAAAATGTACATAAAACTATGTTTTCGATTTTTTCCTAAATTGATCCAAATAATTTAAAATAGAAAACTGAATGGATTTGTGAGACAAACGAAAAGACAAGTATCAGAAACAAAAGAGGAGTGTGGTACCTGCGTTTGAAGGTGTAAGGAGTAATCTTGCCAGATGGGTCGTGAGCTGCCCAGCCGGAAACAGTCTGCGTGTGGTTTGGAGTTGTCTGAGCCATCTCCCTTACAGACACACACACACACACACACAATGAGGTTTAAGGATTGGAAAGGCTAAAGCTGTCGTGGACTAGTCAGTGCTAGAAATGGTGGAACACTAGGGGAGAACAAAGGTGTTTTTATAAAGACACAAGCCGCTGTGGGCCAGGGCAGCGTGAGAGAAAACCACAATTTCGATTTTTCAATGCCGTCCTAAGGTGTTTTATATCTGTTTTAGTTCAAAATCGTTGTTTCTATGTATATATAATAATAATTTTTTTATATTTTATAATATAACATAAAAATATAATATATTAATTGAACAATTAAGTTAATGTAAAATTTAGACAGTCGAACCAATTTGTTATCTTATCAACTGAATAGTATTTTTGAAATCACAAAATGTTAGTGAAATTGTGTCAAAATAGTCACTTTGTATGTATACAATCTTTGTAATAGTATATGTAATTTCTCGATGACATAATTGGAGTTGCTATGATATTCAGGTTTGATGTTACTATATTTCTTTTAATGATTGAAAAACTTACATTAAATTGAATTTATCGTCGCATAAAGGTATTTAATCATCACGAAATGCTCATTTTTACACAAGAATATTATTCAATTTGTTCACCAACGGCGCATAATATACCCAAATAACGTGACGAATTCATATTTTTCTACATCAATTAAAAAATCGGAGAATAAATAAATAAATGATTATAGAAAAAAGCAAAAAAAAAAATTGAATATTATTTATTTGGAGATGGTGGGTTGGTGGGTTTAAATTTAATTTGCCAACCGTTATTGATTACTATTCTTGTCTTCCAACCGTTCCTCACAAGGATATTTACTTCTCATGGGGCCATGGGCCCCAAAAATAATTATATTAATATTTTTAATAATCAAATAATTGAGTATTATAATTAATATATTCTTATAATTAAATATTTTAAAATAAGATAATCATTCAGACGTATAATAAAATTCAAAATTATGTGGAGATTTTTTGCATTAAATAACTATTAGCATTAATTTATTTCTATTTGTGTTAGATTTTCGTGACCCTGAAGCACTTATAGCATTGAATAAGAGTGAGGTGTCGGCCACTGAGAATTTATGTAAGGCCAACTAAATATTACAAGTAGAAGAAACAGCAGCTTTTTTTTTTAATATTATTACATGAAAAAATATTGTAATTTTTCTGTCATTCATAGAACCATCTGATGATACTGTTTTTAATTTCAAATAAATTTACATCAGAATATGCTTTTTTAAATGGATTAAATACGCCTAAATTCATCCAGAATGAAAATTTACTAGATACAAAATCGTCAGAATCACACCCATAAGACTTCGAGTATAATCTTTGAAAAATTAAATTAAACATGTCGTGAAGGAGAATTACTTAAGATTTTAAGAAATATTAGGATTGCAAAACGTCGTTCTTGCTGGTGGTATGGAAGACTGATGATATTCAGAGATTTTTTTAATTATACGATTTTACATGAACTACAAATTTGAAAATTATCGATCAGTCACAGTAAATTCATATATATTAAAGTTTTGATTAAGTTGGAGTTGGGGTCGGAACGATTTGAATAAAAAGACAAAGATATTTAGTTATATGTAATTTTAAATAAAGTTTGAGGTGTTATGTACCCCATGTCACCATCTAAGCCAACATGCCAAGTAAATACAAGAATATTATTTTATTTATTTATTTATTTATTTTTGTGTAGTTCATCATATTATTTAAGTATGGTTCGTACAATTAAATTTGGAAACGCTCTTTTCAAAGAAACGAGTTTAGTGGAAATTTCGTCTCTCTTAGTCAAGACGACTATGTATTGACATGACAAGAAGCTGAGGTTGATTTGTTTAGCAACTTCATCATCTTTTCCTAGAATAAGTCGTGCAAGTTGAAATTTAGTATGTCCACGCTTTCTATAGTTTGAATATCCCGCTTTATAATATACTACCCCTTGCTAATTTGCCTGTTTCTTTTTTCCTACAATAAATTTTTATTTGGAAAAAATGCAAGCAAACCCCTTGTGATATTACAAATGAGCAAATTATTTTCTTATGAAAAAATAAATAACAATTTACTTCCCTATATTTTTTAAAATACAACAATTTACCCCCTTATGATTTTTTAAAATGAGGTAATTTACTTCCCTATATAATGAGGTAAATTGCTTCACTTTATAAAGCAAAGAGGATAAATTGCTATGTTTTTTTCAAAGGGGAGTAATTTGTTCATTTTCAATATCACATGGGGATAAATTGCTATTCACCCTTTTTGGTAGTCTTAGTTACATTATTACATAGCTTTGTCTCCAAAATTTCCCTGAAAATCATACTTTCGGCTGAAAATATTTTTTTTATGACCACCTGAAAATGCTTAGGGAGATTTGGTCGAGTTCACTCGATGATCGAACTCTTGATCCGCGATCCGACCTCGGCTCCCGAAACACGATCCCTGAGAACAAAAGGAAAACGGTTAAGCCGGCCGGGTGCAGTCCCGGCTATGGCTCTCCGACGATCAAGTCAGTTCCCAGAACAGAGATATCCGATGATAGAAAAGTGTATACGTCTGATATCAAGTGAAAACTTACCCTTTCAAACCTTCATTAGCTGTTCTTATATGTTTCCAAAAGATAATTTTGGTGAGAGCCAATATCCGGGTCTGGGAGCTCCAGTTATGCCCAAAATCGTAGCTAACCACTGTTATGGCAGCCGCAAATCTCTCCATTTGAGCATTATGTGGGATTCTGGAATCTTCCCATAGTGGTTCCCCAATTTAATGCGAAGGGTATATTCGTCCAAAGATAAAAAACCCCCTCATCACCACCAAATATACTAAAATTTTAGGGATTGAATCTAGTCAAACTTGTGAATGCATATTTATTTTTAAGATAAATTACACGATGAATTTTCTAAAATTTGATATAATTATAAATACTTTTTTATTATAATTTTAATATTTGAAGTGTAATTCCTGGGTAATTAGTTATATGATTCTTTAATCATCTCTAATATAATACAATAACATGTCAGAGAAATTGCTCCTTGTAAAAAAAATATTAAAAAGTGTAAATGCTACTCCTAAATCATCACCGTAAATAGCGCTTTTGGAAAAGAGAAAAGAAACAGAAGAGAAATTGGCGCGCAAACATAGATAACTATTATATGTATCTATATATTATAAAAGTGTGAATAATTTGTCATATTTTATATTTCTTCCTTTTTTTTATACCAATTATGAAATTCTATTTTATACAAGTAAATAATTTTGTAATAATTATTAGTTACTTACATGGTTGAATTCAGATAGAATTTCAATAAGAATAAATTATAATAAATAGTTATAATCATAACTAATTAATTAATTAATTAAATGGATAATTACACTTTTCTCTCACATAAATTTTATGTGGTTTGCGAATTACATCCAATACCTATGAGGTTTGTTTATGTCTCCATTAGTCAAAATTCATTGAATTTGCTAATTATTAACCAAAAAAATTGAACGAAAATTGATATTTATCCTCAAGTAACTTATTACTCATTTATTGCAGTTCAAACAATTTATTTTTACTAAACTACCCTTATAAATGAATTAGGGGTAAATGGAGATTTATTTTTAATCTTTTTGTTGATATCAACAAATTCGAAGAATTTTGACTAATGGGGGAACATATTTGTTAAACCAAAGCAAATTTTTTAAACCACAAAGAGTTTATGTATAATTATCAAATTTGGGAGGAGGAAAGTGTAATTATCCTTAAATAAAAATAGTAAAAAATCTTAACACTGACTAGGAAAAATATATTAGTTATATAAATAAAAGGAGGTATAATTAATAGTATAACACAACAAGTTTAACGAAAATAAACTTCAATTAAAAATGATGACATTAAATAAGTTTATGTTAAAATTAATTATTTACGAAAACAAACTTAGAATAGGATCAATCAAAGTGGTTTCGTAATTATTTTTCTTTTTAATATTAATTATAAAATCATAATAATAATATTCAGAACTTAAAATTTATGAATTAAATTATATAAGTATATGATTTAATGCACTGATTGTTTGATCTATAAGAATTCTACTACATCATTTTCAATAACAAGTGTTATATATTTTGTGGCCCATCACCTTTATAAGAAGGCCTAAAGCCCATCACCCTCGACCCAGCCCACAACTCGAGCCGATGACCCATCATTGCGGGGATAAATTCCCAACAACAAGTAATTTATTTTTTGTATATTTATATTTTTCATTCGAATCTAAATTAATAAAATCAGTCAATGATTTTTATACTTATATTTCATTTTTTTTCCATAAAATAGTATTTGTTAATTTAGACTATTTTCGCAACATGAGGAATAAAGTTAAAAAAAGTAAAGAGATTATTAAAAATATATATATATTGTAAACAACTTTATTGATTTTACGTATAGGATTGAAAAAATAAAAATAAAAATTATTTTTTTGCTTGACATAAGAAAAAAAATTAAAATTTTATTTTATCCGTGAAGCAAATATAAAATATAAATTATATAGGAATGTAAAAGGTAAAGTAGTATTTTATAAGTGAAATAAATATAAGAATAAAAATTTAATAGTATATGTAGAGAGATATAATTATAAGATCTAAAATTTCAATAATTAAATGCAAAAGAATAAAAATATTAATTATCAATATTTTTAAAGTTTATTAGAGAGCAAAATCTAAAATGTAAAAATGGCTACCTCATAAAAAATTGAAGATCATAAATCCAATGAAATTTTTATGATAAAATTAATTATTTGATTTTTTTTAATGATTATCAAGTGGTGTTTGCTGAAATTTTAATTTAAAAGTCTTTTTAATCATCATTTGATTTAGATATTTTTTTTCTTTTTTTAAATATAAACACAATTTGAAAATACAAGATATTTATTTTGTATATTGATATCTATAACACAAGACTTGTGAAATATTTAAAAAGCTTCTTGAAACAAGTTTATTTCTAATACCTAATAATATAATATTTTATCATGTAATAAATAATAGAAAAGGAGGGACAGTTGGACATTTTCTTCATAATAACTAGCGGTTATCACACATCATCTCGCATGCATATAATAAATAAATTTTTATGCGTTAAAATATAGTATACTTAAAAATAAAATATATAACCAACATATCATATTTCAAAAATTAAATAAAAAAATTAACTTAGAGATATTATTTATATAAAAAAAATGGTGTCGTCGTATCATAAATTACCATTTGCGACTGAAAAAAGATCTTTCTCTTATATATAGTAAGAATTTAACATATCTTTGTTAATATAGTAAAAAAGATCTTTTAAGAATTTAACATATCTTTGTTTTATAGTGGTTATTCACATGTTGCTATGATTGAGAGAAAATTTTGAGGCAAGTGGTT
>NC_026151.1:2529628-2534382 GCF_000512975.1 Sesamum indicum
CTTTTTTTACTTGCTGTGTCAACAATTTTTTCTTAAACAAACTTCCCCCACCACAAGCTTTTACCAGATCTCAGATCCACCAAACCCTCCAAATCTCAGCCGTCCATACTTACCCTTTAAACCTATTTATATCCCTCTCCTCCCCTTTCTACGCTTGCCCCTTAGTTTGTGAACTCTACTCACTCAACAAATAAGGAAGAGAGCTTGAGCTGCAAATCTTTATCTTATACACAAACATCCCTGATTTTTCCTATACTTGCCAACCCATGGCGCTTCTTGTCGAGAAGACTACCTCCGGCCGCGAGTACAAGGTCAAGGACATGTCCCAGGCGGATTTCGGCCGTCTTGAGATCGAGCTCGCTGAGGTCGAAATGCCGGGACTCATGTCCTGCAGGACCGAGTTCGGGGCCTCCCAACCCTTCAAAGGCGCCAAGATCACTGGCAGCCTTCACATGACCATTCAGACCGCTGTCTTGATCGAAACCTTAACCGCCTTGGGCGCTGAGGTAAGATGGTGTTCTTGCAACATTTTCTCCACACAAGACCATGCCGCTGCTGCTATTGCTCGCGACAGCGCCGCAGTTTTCGCGTGGAAGGGTGAGACATTGCAGGAGTATTGGTGGTGCACTGAGCGGGCCCTCGATTGGGGCCCCGACGGTGGGCCCGATTTGATTGTGGACGACGGTGGTGATGCTACTTTGTTGATCCATGAGGGTGTGAAAGCTGAGGAGGAGTACGCCAAGTCCGGCAAGATGCCCGACCCCACTTCCACGGACAATGCTGAATTCCAGATTGTACTGACTATAATTAGAGATGGGTTGAAGGTTGATCCTAAGAAGTACACAAAGATGAAGGAAAGATTGGTTGGTGTTTCTGAGGAAACTACCACTGGTGTCAAGAGGTTGTACCAGATGCAGGCTAATGGCTCCCTGCTTTTCCCTGCAATTAATGTCAACGATTCTGTCACCAAGAGCAAGGTATAATTACATTCTCGTTTGTTTCTTTCATAGACCTGATCTTTGCATGTGACATTTATGAGGGAGTATGTTGCTATAGGTAGAAATTAGTTTTCTTTAATCTGATACTGTTAATGTTTTATTGGATTTTGCTTTTTTCTTTTAGTGATTCCTAGGATCTAACTTTGATTTTGCCAAATCTTGAAGCTTTACATCTCATCTCAATCTTGATTAGATCTTAGTTGGTGTTAGATGTTTACTTGTATTTGATATAATTGGCACATTGCAATTGATGCTATGAATCTGTTCTCTAGTCTATTTCGGCTTTATTGTTGTATAACCCGTTGTGGTGGTTGTGATGTCCTTGCTAATTATCTGATCAGATTATATACAAAAGAAATCAATATCAACCGAATATCATGGAATTGTTTGTAAAGTTTCAACTTTCTCTGTTGTATTTCTCTTTTTTGATGCTGATAATCTTGTCACGTTGTGGTTTACCAGTTTGATAACTTGTATGGGTGCCGCCACTCTCTGCCCGACGGACTGATGAGGGCCACTGATGTGATGATTGCTGGAAAGGTTGGTGTTGTTTGCGGTTATGGTGATGTTGGGAAGGGCTGTGCCGCTGCCTTGAAACAAGCAGGTGCCCGTGTGATTGTGACTGAGATTGATCCTATCTGCGCCCTTCAAGCCCTCATGGAAGGCTACCAAGTCCTCACCCTCGAGGATGTCCTCTCCGAAGCTGATATCTTTGTCACCACCACTGGTAACAAGGACATCATCATGGTTGGCCACATGAGGAAGATGAAGAATAACGCCATCATCTGCAATATTGGTCACTTTGACAACGAAATCGACATGCACGGTCTTGAGACCTACCCCGGTGTGAAGAGAATCACCATCAAGCCTCAAACCGACAGATGGGTGTTCCCAGACACAAAAACCGGCATCATTGTCTTGGCCGAGGGTCGTTTGATGAACTTGGGCTGTGCCACTGGCCACCCCAGTTTCGTCATGTCGTGCTCATTCACCAACCAAGTTATTGCCCAACTTGAGCTCTGGAATGAGAGGAAGTCGGGAAAATATGAGAAGAAGGTCTATGTGTTGCCTAAGCACCTTGATGAGAAGGTTGCCGCCCTCCACCTCGGCAAACTTGGTGCTAGGCTCACTAAGCTCTCCAAGGACCAGGCGGACTACATTAGCGTCCCGATTGAGGGTCCTTACAAGCCTCCTCACTACAGGTACTAAGGAGAAGCCAACATAAAACTAGGAAAACAATTTACTTTTAACAGCATTATTGTTTCTTCTGAATTACCTTAGGTATTCTTTAGGGTTCAGCATTTTGATGAGGACTAAGAATAAATTGAAGAGGGGATTTGAGTAGTCATCACATTTTTATTTTTGTGTATCATATTTGAGAGTATATGAAAAAAGTGTAGTTGCTGCGGCAAATGTATTGCTTTGGGCTTCATTATATTCTATAAAGTGATATTGCATTCAATTACAATTCCAAACTGTTGCAATATCATCACTTTCACATACTTCACATATATCTTTTCCGTCACTCATAGGGATGGTGCCAAACCCTGTTAAGTCGACAGGATTTTCGACCAACTTGTTCTTTTTAGTTTTATAATGCCTTTTGTTTATTTGCTAATTTTGTTTTGTTTCTTCATATATTTTATTCACTTTGTTTTATTTTAACTTTACTTATTTTTCAAAAAATAATTTAAGTTATATTATTTTAACTTTACTTATTTTTCAAAAAAAATATTTTTTTCAAATTCAGATTGTTTTATAACTATATATATATATATTACAAAATTTATATAAAATAAGAAAAACAAAACAAAAAATGTCGTCTTCCCCATGCTAGCTCCGCTTCCGGCCAGCATCCGCCACCTTGCCATGAATCTGGAAGATGAAGGTCGTCGACTAGATTGAGTGGCAATGGTGGCCTCAATGTGCAGATGTTCATTCTAGTTGCAGGTGCGACAATGAAGTTCCCTAGATACCCAAAGATTGGGCGACGACGCTGGTCACTGCCCACAGAAGCGACAACAGCTGTCTTAATTATATATATAGATATATAAGTTTACATATATATATATATACATATTGAAGATTAATAATTATCATTATAAGGACATAACAATTAACTTTTTAAAAAATTTAACGTTGTTAATCCTAATTAATGAAAGGGGAGAGTCTATTATAGAAGGGTTGGATGCAGGATGGAGTATGAAAGAAACTTAGTGGGGCAAAAGGCTAACGGGAGCTCGGAAATATGTGGAAATGAGGGTGTTGCATTTTGTTGTGCCAGGGACTCGTATTGCAATCGAATAATCTATATTAATATATATATATATATGTATATATACAATTTACTTCTCACTCACAATCAATAATTTATGACATTATAGCACCAAATTTAAAAAAAGAATTATATCCTTGAATATTTGTACAAATTCAATCTTTTAACCATTAATATATTATTATATTTATATTTTACTTCTACTGATTCATTTTTAATTATATATTAAAATTTGTATCATGTTTATCTAATTATACGTACACAAGTACTGCACAATGTGGTGATTAGTATTAAAAAGAAGACGACGACCTTATAATTTCATTCTGATGGATCAAATTATTAATCATTACATTTTCTTTTTTTTTTTCCTGTGAGAAAAAGAGTACTAATACTTTTTAAAATAAAATGAAATTGTCCTACGATCAACAAGCATCCGTTGTCGTCCAGCGGTTAGGATGTCTGGCTTTCACCCAGGAGACCCGGGT
The DNA here is from genome assembly GCF_000512975.1 of Sesamum indicum. Taxonomy (NCBI): domain Eukaryota; kingdom Viridiplantae; phylum Streptophyta; class Magnoliopsida; order Lamiales; family Pedaliaceae; genus Sesamum; species Sesamum indicum. Next base: position 2,533,387 of record NC_026151.1, read on the forward strand.
TCGATTCCCGGCAACGGAATTTTAGTACCTTTTTTTCCAAAAATACGAATCAATTTTTTTCCCAATTATTTGATGGTTTTCACTTTCCGGCCCATAAAGTTTTGGTCCTTACAAATTCGACCCCTCATTTCTACAAAATTTGATTGAAACCCTCGCGAGTGAGAGAAGTCTCTTTCTCCTTCCTTCTTTCTCCACTCGCCGTTTTCACCCTCAGAACAGGTCAGTTTTTTTCATCTGTTCTTCCCATCTTTCATTTCTGTATTACTCCAAAGCTACATTTTCTGCTGAAGTTGCAATTTCGTATCTCATAGTTTAACCCTTTTTCTCGAAAACAGAAGGGGAAATAATCTGATTAAAATCAAAGCTCCGTTTCACCTTTTTTTTTCTTTTTTTGTTTCTTTGCGATGTAAAACCCAGGAATTGGAAAGAACTGTTTTGCAGCTCGGATATTTTGTTCTTTATGCTAAATGATGAGTATGTACAATTTAGTTTGAAATTTCTGTATGGGTTTAATTCGTCTGGTATTGCTTATATGTAAATCCATGTTATTGCATGACCACAAAGATACTTACTTATTACCGAAATACTCGATTGTGAGGTTTTTAGTTCGCCAAAATGTCTGCAACTGGAACAGAGTATTTCAGAGCGATTTAGCTTTTTGGGTGTTTATCAATCTATAATTTGGATGCAGTCCGGGGATTGATGATTGAAATGTAGTAAAAGCAGTATGTAGTGGCTGACAACGAGCTTTCCCATAGGTTATTTTCAAGTAAAAGAACTTAAAAAGTGTGGAATTCTCTTTTTTGCTATTCAGTATTTTGAATTACATATAAGAGAACTAAAGTTACTTCTATTATGTTACACAAATGTGTTGTGAAGATTTCCTTTGTTGTTTATCAAGAAAGGCTGACTCAAACTATTGGCAGAAGTAAAGTAGAGATATAAGTTGGAGAATAGTTGTATCCGGACAAGAAGCAAAAGATGGAAAACTAATGG
>NC_026151.1:2534392-2548847 GCF_000512975.1 Sesamum indicum
TCAATATCACCAAAAGATGAAACTGTTTTTTGAATTTTCTTATTTTGGGTATTTCATTTGCTGGTGGAGAAAGGGTTCGAGACATGTACAGACCCCAGCGACCTGTAGCAGTATTTCAAGTAAGTTTGAGGCTGAAGTTTATGAATGGGAACTGGAAAGTAAATAATTGTAAAATAGAAAAGGCGAAGATCTGGAAATTAAATCAAAGAAGGCTTTGTTTTGTATGTATTGAATATATTCGAAGTGGCTTCAAATTCATTTTGTTGCTGAATTTTGATGTTTGGCTTACGTGACCCCAAACTCGTTTGCCTGGTGCTGGTGGTCGTGCTGTTTTTAGGTGTGTGCTTATGCTAGTGGGTTATTTTGAAAATTTGTATTGGAAGGGGAGACTGAGGATGGGGTGGAAAAATGAAAACTTTCAGTGTTATTTAAACTTCTATTGCATGAGCTGTGCAGATGAATGGACAAGATAGAACGGATGCAGGCATGACTGTGTTTTATATATTTTTTTTAGCTGTCCTCTTGGACCTAAGCGGGGTGGGACTGTGATTCTGGATCACCATGTGTATCCTAGTATAAGGTATTTATGTGGTGGTCATCTAGATGAAAGATGACTAACTTGTTCCTAATGCTTAATATCTGCAGTTTTGTTTAATGTACATAAAGGTATTTCTTGGCTTAAACTTGTACCTTCATATTAGAATGAGAGGGTACCAGTTGATTGGAATCCTACAACTGATCTATAATTTGTAATTAGCTTTTGCATACTGTACTCTTCTTAAGACACTTTATGGTGCATTTTCTGGTATACTAACAAAATGCACAATTTGTCTGTTTTGAAGTGTAATGGCTGGAAAAGCAGTAAAATCGGTTGCAAAAGCAGTGGGAGAGTACCAGTATCCATGGCGAGAGAAGTTGGCAAACTACAAGGATGAGCTGTCAAAGGGGGTCTGGGGTTATTGGGAGCTTGGGGCATGGAAACCTCTTAGCATCAGTGCACGGCATCGAGCTCGCCTCCGCAAAGAAGTCCTCCTTGCTGGAGCAGACTGGCCATATGATCCAGAAAGAAAGGAAATGAGGACCAAGAGGAAAGGGCATAAGGTCGACAGATTAGCTGCAGAAAAGCGAGAACGTACTGCTGAACTAATGGAAGATATGCCTCAGATGTTGGCAGATTATAGGAAGAGAAGGTGGGAGAGAAAGATGAAAGCAGAAGATGATGCTGCCAAAAAAGCGCTGCAAGAGTAGTTTGTACTTATACTCAGGCGATGACATATTAATCGTTAATGGAGCCTTCGACCTGTTGAGGTCTTCCATCTCTTTCTTAATTTTAGAGCTTAGGCAGTACCTTCTATCACAGATGCTAATGATTAATGGCTTATAAGACATATGATCAATAATAATGTATTAATGGTACTCGGAAATGCTGAAGAAATCTGTGGATGGGCTGTCTAGGATATCCTATTATGCTTTAACTAATACGGATTCACATAAACTGAGATCTGGTATAAAGCTAATCTGTGATCCTGTTTATCATTCAGCAATATAGTTCTTCATTGTCATAAGAATGCATATTGTTTACTTAGATGGTCATTTCTAATCTTGCCGAACACTTTTCCAAACTCTGTACCATCGGTGCTTATTCAGAAACGAAGTTATCTATCTTGGGATACATGATTCTCAGGAACTGAATGGAAATTCTTGAAGATTTCATATGATTATAGGAATCGTCGTGCTTTCTACAGGAACATTATCTGAATTAGTGGTTCCTGCTAGAATGCTTGACCTGTGTTAGTCTAAGTGTAAAACACTCTTCTCCTTTCTATTGGCTGCTTATAATATTGGCATAATCAATCCCACTAAGCATGAGGAGGAGGAGCCAAATCTTGGTATATCGGAATTAGATATTCAAGAATGCGTTTTTATAGAATTAAGGATCACTATCTTGAGAAGCCCCTCTGATCCTATCAGACCAGCAATACAAAAATGGTGGAGTGAGGCCGGTGGCGCACTAGCTAGGTTGCTCTGATATGCAGAAAATGCTAAGTGGTTAACTTCTTCATCTTATTGCAAAAAGAAATAGTTGTTTCCTCAATTGTGGAATCCTTTCAAATGTCACTATGACTGAAAATGCCAATACAGAATTGCAGTCGATCTATGCCCATTTCTTTAAAGTAGAGTTGTGTCATCTGTGTTACACTTTTGGTGTAATATAATAGGCATTTAGGATGTCTAAGGAGTTGCACCTTTGAACATTTAAAATACAACAAATTTGCACGTGTAATACGAATGTGTATCCCTCGTACTCACGTACATATACGTAATACAAAACAATCTGTATATCCCATTTACTCGCTCTGTATTCTAACACTTTGTCAGGTGAGTCTAAAACATCCCTGTAAGAAGTGTGATTTTCATTTAAAGTCATGGCTCAAATGGCATCCTAATATTTTGCTACTCTTAAGAGTCGAAAAGCATAAAGAGGGTCCCGTCTAACTCCAAATAAAAGAGATAAAGAAAAGCCCAGTAACTGTAGATAAAAATGAAGTTCCTACTTCTTTCTTAACCAAAAGATTTGTGTACAATTGTGCATTAAATAGAGTGACGTTTTTCTACCAAAGAATTGAAAAATGCTGAAAAGTTTATACCAATCTCCACCATTTCACCACCATGACTGACAGCACCATTTCTGGAGTGGATCTAACGCACTTTGTGTGGACATTGGAAACACTAGAGTGATTGAACAAATATAAGCCCAGTGGGAATACGCATGAATCCATTAGCTTAGGACTAGACCGCCAACGTTTCATTGCCTACTGTCTGACCAAACCTACCATTTCTGACTGGTGATGAAACGCTATATAAAGGAGCTTCAAATGTGTGGATTCAGCAGAACTAGGGAATCATGAGAGGTCTTTACCTTTGTTTCACTCTCAATCTTCTGCTCATCTTGTTTCTAGGACAAAGTAATGCTACTCAAAAAAGAGTTTATATTGTGTACATGGGAGCCTTGGTTTCGCCAAATGGTACCCCAAGAACTGATCATACTCAGCTTCTGAGCTCCTTGATGAAAAGGTTTTGACCTTTATTATCCTGTTCTTTGTCAATCCCTGTAAACAAGCACACACTCGCCAGTTTCTGAAATCTCCTACTTCACGTACAGTATTTGCTTCTTGCTTCACCGTGTAAGCGACATGGACGTTGAGGCTTACAATAATGTTTCTTCATTAGTTTAGACGATATTTTGCAGTGGGGTTCATGTGGCATAGTTATTCATCCAAATTGGAGCTTTAAAGAGGAAAACTTAAGACTTTTGTGGCATATCATACCGCAATAAAATTTCTTGTGTTAAATGTTTCTTAGGAGTATGCTAACTGCTAAGTTTATGAATTCTTGAATAGTGGGCTTTTCGCAACTAGCTAACTTCACTTAAATGTTGAATCTCAGGAACAAGAATTCTGTGGTACAGAACTACAACAAAGGTTTTTCGGGCTTCGCTGCTCGTTTATCAGAGGAAGAAGCAAAATCAATAGCTCAAAGACCTGGAGTAGTGTCTGTCTTTCCTGATCCAGTTTTACAGCTTCACACTACTCGTTCTTGGGATTTCTTGAAGTATCAAACCGCTGTGAAAATTGATTCTACTCCAACCTCTCCATTCGACTCTTCTTCGGCAGGAGCAGACACTATTATTGGCATCTTAGATACAGGTGAAATCCTGTGGCTGTAGCAATCCAATGGTTAAATAGCAATCTTCTGAAAGAAAAATTCAGATAGCTGCAGCATGCTGCCAAATATCTCTCAATTCTCTCACTTTTTTTAATGGCCTGGCTCATGGTTGTAAATTTGAAACATTACTCAGGAATTTGGCCTGAAGCTGAGAGCTTCATTGATGATGATATGAATCCAATCCCATCACATTGGAAGGGAAAATGCATGGAGGGCCAAAATTTCACTTCCTCCAACTGCAACAGGTAAAGAATCTGCACATACAGATTACACTGTTCTAATGTTTTTCCATTGGAAAGTAACCTCAGAATATGGTAGAAACTTTGAAATTCTTCTATCAAAATATCTGTGATAGGAAAGTGATTGGAGCAAGGTATTACGATGATCCTGATTCCGGGACAGAATTGGGCACGCCCAGAGACGAAAGTGGCCACGGCACGCATGTTGCATCCACAGCAGCTGGGAGGCCGGTTTCCGGGGCATCATACTATGGCCTAGCTAAAGGGACAGCAGAAGGGGGCTCACCCGGTTCAAGAATCGCCATGTATCGTGTTTGTACCCCTGGTGGGGGATGCCTCGGATCAGCTATTCTCAAAGCATTTGACGATGCAATTGCTGATGGCGTCGATGTGTTATCACTATCATTAGGTTCATCGCCAGGAGAGCCGGATTTTTCCACCGATCCCATTGCTATTGGCGCGTTTCATGCTGTGGAAAAGGGCATCATTGTGGCATGCTCTGCCGGAAACAGTGGCCCTTCTCCTTTAACAGTTGTGAATGTTGCCCCTTGGATCCTAACCGTAGCTGCCACAACTATTGATCGCGATTTTCAGGCTGACATCGTGTTAGGCGGAAACAAGGTGATTAAGGTAATAAACAGACTCCGAGAAATCGGTAACTAGAAAAGAACCACGACATTAAACATGAATCAAGAATCAAGACGAAGACTATCTTTGAGATGCTCCATATGATTCATTTTCTGATGAGCAAGTATTTCAATATGGCATCTCAGGGTGGAGGCATAAACTTTTCTGGTCTCAACAAATCTGCAGTTTATCCATTAATAGACGGAACCTCAGCAAAGTCCTCCTCCAATCAGCATGATGACACTGATGCAAGGTACAACATCCCGATCGACATTCCTATGGTTATTCTTAATTCCTTACCAAGTGATACCAGAATACATGGCATCTTTTCAGAAATTGCATCCCAGGTTCATTAGATGACAGCAAAGTAAAGGGAAAGATTGTACTATGTGAAAACAAGGATGAAGACTATGGATCGAAATATAAGTATGATACGTTGAAGAGCCAAGGCGCGGTTGGGATGATACTGGTCGACAATGATGAGAGGCAAGTACCATCAAAATACGGAACATTTCCGATTGCTGCTGTCACTGAAGCGGATGGAGCTCAAATACTATCTTATATCAAGTCAAACAGGTAAATCGATTGCCTCGATCAGCAAAACAAAAGGCATAAACTCCGAATATTACTCTTCACAACGCAAAATTAGCTAATTGCATTATCTGATGTTGCATAGCAATCCAATGGCCACAATTCTACCAACAGTTATGATACCAAATTACAAGCCAGCTCCCGTTGTTGGCTACTTCTCTTCAAGAGGCCCTACATTTGGCATTAAAAACCTTCTCAAGGTAGAGAGTTTAGTCTTAACACACTTCTGTATGCATAAACATTGAAGTCGTGGGTATGCATCTTGACTGGAAAAACTAATATTTGTCATTCGTTTTGTTCTGTAGCCTGATATTGCAGCACCAGGAGTAGCTATTCTTGCAGCATGGCCCTCAAACGATAAACGAGAGGCTCTGCCTGAGAAGGAACCACCGGTTTTCGACATACTCTCAGGTACATCCATGGCCTGCCCACATGTTTCCGGGCTAGCAGCAATGGTAAAGTCTCAGCATCCCACTTGGAGTCCCTCTGCCACAAGATCAGCCATAATGACAACAGGTTGGATTGGATATAATCTTGACTAGAAACTTCCATTGTTCACAAATATAACCAACAAAATATTTTCTTTGTCCTTTTGCAGCAATCCAGATGAACAATTTACATGCCCCAATCACAACAAACACTGGATCACGAGCCACCGCTTATGATATTGGAGCAGGGGAAATAAGCCTGTCAGGCCCATTGCAGCCCGGACTGGTCTATGAGACAGAAACCATCGACTATATTCAGTTCCTCTGCAACATCGGCTACGACACAAGCAAAATTAAGAGCATAGCACCCGATGTTCCTAACAACTTTTCTTGCTCAAGCAACTCGAATTCTGATGCAATCTCCAACATGAACTATCCTTCAATAGCCATTTCCAACTTGAAAGATAACGAAAGCAAGACAGTGAACAGAACGGTGACTAACGTTGGTGAAGAAGATTTAACCTACACTGCCGTAGTCGAGGCTCCTGCTAGCATGCATGTTGAAGTGGTTCCGAATAAACTACAATTCACAAAGAATGTCAAGAAGCTAAGCTTTCAAGTGACATTTACACTTAGTACTAGTTCTGTGGAAGACTTGTTTGGCTCAATTACGTGGTCTAATGAGAAGTATAAGGTCCGGAGTCCATTTGTTGTAAGTGCTTAACAAAGTAAGCGGATAATAGAAATATCAAAACGCAGTTGCTTGACATGTTCATGTTACCAGGAAAGCTTCTACCAGAAAATATGTCAGCTAATACAACATATAACATTATGGTCAATTTTTTATAAACAAAATGAATGAATTAAAGGATAAATTTAAATTTTAAAAAATTAATATGGTCTTTTATAACAAGTATAGATTGAAAATCCTAGCATAAGAAACCGGATGCAATCTGTACACATGGAACTTTCTCCACGTGTCCTATGATCATCGAACAACTTTTCCTATTCAAACCTCCCATTATTATTTTCGCTACTATGCACACCACAATGTTAAATTGAAATAATATGAGACACGTAGCCAAGGCCTGACAATTAATTATGGAGCTGGTGTTTGTTCCATATCCACCAGCCAAAAATTAGTTGGCAATTATTTCTCATCACAGGGATATCTCATCCATCCACATTCAGGCCGATTGAGACTTTCAACAAGTCAGCAAACAGAAAACAATGGAGCCTACGAGGCACATTAATTTAGTACGGCATAAATGTCACATTAAAATGATAATCCTCCCAAAAATTGCGAGAAAAACCAGTGTATTGGACGTAATCTTCATATTACATGTAATAGAAAGATCCACAGAATTATCTGTTTGACAACAAGAACATTAAACTCACAACTACAGATAATTCATTTTGCAATTGTTCTATTCAAAAGCCCACTGGTTCTCTCGTCGGACTTCCTCTTCCTCTTCAGGTGTGAAGTCATTCTTGATATTGAATGTTTTCCTTATCTCCTCTGGAGTTTTTCCCTTAATCATGTCAGCAACAGTCTGGCAAGTCAGATCCAGAAGTGTCTTGATATTCAGGTAGTTAGCAGCCTGGAAATGAGAAAATGAAGGCCATAGCTGAAGTCAGTAGCAAATAAGAGAGAAAACTTCCAATCTGTTATGTGATTTGGCCATAATAACCAAATGTCTAGCCATATCCTAGATCTTTGCTTGAAATGAAGACAATTCTAAATATTTTCACTCCAATCAGGAAGTAGAGATTTAAATGAATCAGACGGGGGATAACCCAACTTAATCTGCATGCATATGCATGACTTATGTAGGGAGTCAATGTCATTATTTATCAACAGAACAAATTCTATTGAACTATAGTGCATCTTCCATTTCCAATTTCATTTATCATATTGTGTATGCTATTCATATAATTCAATGTCCCGTAAAATCATTGGCAGCTAAGTGGGAGGAAATAACTACTTATTCATGATTTGGTGTCACAGAAATATGTTGCCAAGAATCGCTTCAACTGAAATTCACCCAAGTACATAGGCTTATTTTATGAAAGCATAATGCCTGTGACAACAACTTTAGAGATTCTGAAAGTCTGTTTCGAATATATTACCAAACAACCATGCAGTACAATATCTTTGTTCTGCTTAAAGGCAACCAATACAATGGGTTAGCTTGACTGAGTAAGCATATGACTGATAGACATCACCAAAGGTAAACACTCTTAACTAATTCAAACTTCCAAATTTAGAAAGGGAAACACAGTTGATAACCACAAGTCCACAACCAAAGATTTAAAGAAAAATGAAAAGAGGAACGCAATAAAAGCAGCAGAGCAAGTAAAAACAGATAGCCACCATATCGATTACAATTGAGCAACATTCCAAGTGCTTAGTAATCATCCCAAAATTAGAAGCTGTATCATGTGGGAAAACTCAAATCAAAACCAGTAACAGCAAGAAAGCAGCAGTTTTGCCCAAGTCATCAGATAAAATAAACAACCTAGCTGATAAAAATCTAGACATGTCCCTTTACACAGAATCACGCCATCTTCAGCGACAACAAAAATATAAAGTAATAACACTGATAAACAAAGGTGCAAATAGAATAAAACCAGCCAAATGCTTATATTAATGAAGCTAACAGTTAAGGGAGTTACAAATAAAGCAAACAACACAAAAATAAACTCTAACCATCAGCATCTGATAAAAACCCTAAGACACATTTCGCGACCAAATCAAGGAGAAAAAATAACACCAAAACCTACAATCAATCAGGAATAACTACACTCATTTTCTAAATCATACCAAAATAAGATCGAAGAGCGTGGCCTGATCAACTTTGACAAAATCGGCGTCGAAAGCCTTGAGGTCGTCATCAGTAGCGGCGGTGGATGCGAGCTTATCGTCAGCCTTGGAGGCGGCAGCTGCAGCGTCAACGTGGCGCTTGCAGTACTCGATGACTTTAGAGAGGATTTTTCCGGTGACGTTGGGGAGAGGGATAACGTTGTCGGCACAATCGTCCTCGATCATGTGCTTGATCGTCTGGGACTCGACAGCCACCGCCTCATCCACCTCGAACACCTCACCATCGGAGCTTCGCAAGGTTATCTTCCTGCTCGAGTTCTCCGCCGCGGAAGTCGACATGATGTCGATTTGGAGGAGCGAATTTGTGTTAGGGAGGCGTTAAGAGAGAGAAATTGGGAATACCTCAGAGATTTTACGAAAAAGAGGTGAGTATTTTTTTCATTTTATTTTGGGTGCCCATATCGCCAGACCAAATTTATTTGCGCCACGGCCTAACTGCATTGTTTGACAATTTTACCCCTCACACCATTTTCGCAAATATACAGAAAATAATTGAATATATTAATAAAAAATAAAACAGAATAATTAAAACTTATTAACAATCCAAATCATTCCTATAAAAATAAAATTCTTACCCAATTAGGTTTTGTCAAATCAAATCAATCACTTATTTTTTTTGAACTGTACACTAATTAAATAAATGTATTATACTTATTATATACCATTGGTATCTGCATTAGAATATTCCAATTTGAATACAAAAATTTTCTTTTAAATGAATAATTAATTTAATTTATCATGTACCATTATAAATGACCTCGTCCTTAACTCTTTATTTGCAAATTTAATATTATATTTTTAAAAATAATGAATTTTGTAAATGTTATGAATCCCTGAAAAACTAGACATCAATTTATATAGAAACATTTCCAGATTAAAAATATATTTGATCTTTTAATCTTTTCTATAAATAATATACATAATTCTTAATAGATTAAATGCAATTTACTCTCTGTGAGCAAAATCCTTATTAAAAAAATTCCTAGTATTTGAAAAATAATGCAAAAAATCCTGTGAGCAAGAAGGTACTGTACATCATTTTTCAAATATAAGGGGTTTTTTACTAAGTTTTCGATTTTTTTATCATGTAAATTGTATTTGACCCTATTTTTAATTATTCTCTTTTATTTTATGGCAGAATTTTAGAAATCAAAGTAGAGTGAAATACAAAGAAAAATAGAACTATATATTATCACAAAATTTCACACACTCACAGTTTTTGTTTATGAAAAAAGCCAAGAACACATCAAATGGATGACAATCTCTTAATATAAGAGTTACAGAGTAGCTATATCACTGTACACAGTCTTGCCTGAAACTTCTTTCAGCATGTCAAGATTATAAGTTCATCTAAAGATATCTGAACATGTTAGTCTGCACAATCACACAAGCATCAGCTTTAGCTGAAACCTTCTCTTCAGTGCTCCATTTCTTGGTACGGCGGAGGCCTGGTGATCCAGCTCTTCTGTGGACCTGTCGATACAAATTGTGGAGACGATGTTATGATTTGTGTGAGATGACCATCAAGAATCATGATTCTTGTTGGTGTGATAAGAGATAAGTATGCTGTTTATTGAGGCGGTTAGGGTAATAGGAAAATACCACCACGTATTTCCACTTCCCTCCATTCTTGGACGAGCGCACAGCAACAACACATAAAATGCGACAAGAAGTCGTCAAACCAACCGCCCTGCACGATATCAGAATCAGTGCAGCTGTTGAAATGATTGTGTGCTAGAATGCAAGTTCTGAGGCTTAACAACCCATGATTTAGCTGAATATTTCGTGCATTGTAATAATCAGAGCTCATGCGAACAAAGGAGTTGGAAATGTTCATGACAGATTTTACACTTTCCCATTAAGTTTGGGTACTAAACTAACCATATAGCCGTTATTTGAAGACGACTTGCTAAACTACTTCAATCGTTTAGTGTCCTCAAAGTTCCCTTCTTGATGTAATTCTCACATAGAGAACTTAGGAAGAAATATAAGACATAGTTACCCTGATGTTCAGAGTCCTTCGGAGCTTTCTTCTGACACAACATGTATAGCAGCAGCATGCCATTATCAGGGAATAGGCCATTATTTCGTTACAAGCCTCTGCTGGAGCTGTCATAATATGGAACATTAATATACTACTTCCGTTTTGAAATTACAATTATCACACTAGTCTTAATAGAAAGTTCAGATGTACTAACATATTTCCTCGCCAGTTGCTGCCGATGCTATCTTTGAAAGTGTATCACAAGGACAAAAGAAGGTCTTAATACCTGCCATTAAGACCATAAACATCCATGCTCGACTGTTAACACAAAATAGACTTTCATAATCTCCATGAAAATTGAAATGCAGAATAGATATTCCAAGTCTGAAATACGAGATATTTTATCATAATGAAAACATGCGCGGGGAGAAGAACCCCAAAATTTGTTCATCAAATTCGCAAAAGATTCACCCGGAGTATGCCTAAGATAGGAAGCTTCAAAGGAAACATACACAAGTAGGGCTCCGAACAACAGCCGAGTAGATCTGCCTGCCAGTCCTCTTGCCAAGTTGCTTCCCCTTTTGATCCCGTGTTATGAACTGAGGAAAATGTTGCTTCTCTACATGCAGAAATACAGAAGAAATCCTTTAACTATCAACTCAGAGTAAATGAATTTGAAAATCTCCAGAATAGTAGGATATATTCCTCTCACACAAGAAACAAAGAACTAATTTTTGAGATGAACCTTGAAGTCATCAAAGCGTCAACTTTACTAGGATTCTTCTCGCTGGAAAAATGTCCCTTTTCTGGCTCCAACTTCTGGGAAACTTTGCAGGGAGATTCTTTCTCCCTCGCAGAACTCGCTGCGTTTTCAGTAACCTCCAGCAAACGCTCAATCACTTCACATTCACTCACATCCATATTAGCTTGTGAATGTTGAAGCTCTACCCTAAGCTTTTCATGCTCCTTTTGTAGTGCCTTCTCAAAAGGCAAATTTGGATAAGAACAAGATATACTTTTCTTCAAGATTATAGTGTCGTTTTGAGAAATTGCAGCTTGTGCTTTTCTGTCATCTTCATCCAACGTGTACTCCCGCTGATCCCTCTCAATTTCTTCAATCCTCTCCTGGATATTTACACAAAATTGTTAAAACGGCAACATGGAACAGCATCCTGTCCCTAAGATAGTTTCTTGATGCAAACATTAACAGCAGTTTAAGTGGTGTTCAGCAAGATTTAGATACTCTTTTGCAAAGGGCAGAAATAGAACAGAGGAACCAACGCAAAAGGAAAGTTGAAAATGAAGTATATTTACGCAACCGTAGATCGCCCAAATAAACACTGAGCACACTTGGGGCAAAACCTAAGAACCCAAAAGCTGCCATCTACAACAGATCCTTTTACACTAAAAATCAAGAGCAGAATTATAGGTATTCAACTGAACGTTCCACAAAATTACAGCATCCAACATGAAGATGACTTGCTCATTTCAAGAAATGTTAAGGTCCCATTCACCATTTGATTTCAAATATGTGGAGTTTGAGAGCAATAAACAAGAAATAAACCCATCAACAGGAAACCCCCCAAACACCATCAATCGCAATCTAAATAAAATCTTTGAAAAAGAAACAGAAAAATCAAATCTTGATTACCTTGACCCTGGCATTATCAAGAAGCGCAATGAGAGGTATAATCCTCAAGTACCGATCAATCTCTTCTTGAGCCCTCCTAAACTGATAAACAATATTCCACCCCATAGCCATCAAATACAAATAGCTCCGTTCTTGGCAACTGTTGACAAGAAGATAAGCCCTCCTCAATGCATCCTCAAGCTGCTCCAGTGGCTCCCTCGTTTCCGGGTACTTCTTCATCTCCGAAATCTTGAGCTGCTCCAGCAAATTGCCTATCATCTTAACATGCTGAGCAAACTGCCTGCAGTTCTTCCTGTGCATTCTTGCAGTGTTAGCCGCCTTCACTATCAAACCTATCAACGCCACTGCGTTTAGCCCAGTTAGCTGTATGACATTTGCAACTTCCCCGAAGTGCTCCCAAGATGCCATCTTGAGACTCTTTTTCCTTCACAATAGTTGACCTAAGAGGAAAAGGCTGTTCAAGATTTCTTGAAATTGAGGAGGAAAAGGGGGAGAAAAGACTGACTAACTGCCATGGGAGATGGGAACTGTTATTTTCACTGATTTTTAGTAACAAACTAAAGCATTGACAGAAATAGACCTGTTGGTGGAAAGGGAAAGCAGCATTGATTTCTGGAATTTGGCTTTAGGAGAAAGTGGCTTTCAAAGCGTGAAGGCTTTTTTGTTTGGATTTGGTGAAATTGATCACACTACTGATATGATAATGTTTCTTGATTGTTTCTTGATTGTACGAAGTGGAATTATTTTAAGGGGACAAGATGCATAAAAGTGCTTTTCTACCTTGGATGTATTCATGTGGCCACCGAGGATTTTAACTTCAAATGCGACATTGTGTATGTATAGTATAAATTGGCCCATAATGAAACAATTGGCCACTACACTCCCACCTGGTTGCCAACCTATGCTATTAATAAAAGCAATTCTTGCAAAGTATTATTGTTGTTGGTAATGTCCTTTCCATGTAATTATTGAATTTCAGGGAAGTTATCAACTTTGTCTTGGTTGCAAAAGTGTACTAATATAATGGATATCCATTTTCATGGAGTTGGTAATGCTTTACGATAGATTCCTTGCAATGATAATTCACCTGATGAGTTTTGATTAATAGCTAGGTAATTTGAGAAACATAACCACATAGGATTAAGTGTATGTGCTGAATTTGTGTTTCATCTTGTGTTCTTCTCACATTTCAGACGTAGAACACCTGCATTATGGCTATCAGAAAGGCTGTAACATCAGAGGGGATTATCAGTCTAGGAATGTCGATCATCGGTTGAGATGGATTGCAGGTTCTGGCATTAGTCATGACACAAGAAACTGAAAGAACCCTTATACAAGAACCCGAATGCATCTGAATTTCATTTCTTCAACCATGAATAAAAGTTTCCACAAGCTAGAACAAAGTCAATGAGGATCAAAGATACCCCATCTGGGTCAGCTCCATATAATAGAGATATTATTAAATGAAACAGCAGAAGGCAAAAGAATACCACAATTCACGAGGTCATTAAGAATTTAATTACTTAGGCCACGTTACATAATCTGCTCGCAGATTCTCATTTGGATTCTCCTCTACTGCCTATGCCGATTTAGGCGAGTTTATAAAGCCAGCGCACATGGAAGTACCAAATTTACGAAGTTACTGTTGCTTTTTGCTTCCATTTTACGTACATAGACTCAATGCCAAAGGCCCTCACTTGTCTATATGATACCAAAGTTCTGTAGAGAAATTAAAAGAATTCAGATTTTGCTTCCAGAGAGCCCTTTCGTGCATGCAAGAATATTTATCTTGCCCCACAGAACAACAAATTCTGACTGCAGTCATAAGTTCAGTGAAGCATGACAATTAAACTAATACGTTAGGAGAATTTCATGTAATTAAAACTCCACAGCATACTTGGCTGCAGTAATAAGAATTTGAGTTCTGAAGAGCAAAAGAAGAGTATAGATATGGCAATCCAATGTAAAATCAATCATAGGGACCAACTGGAACGGAGCATCAGGGCTGGAAATTGGGTAGCCCCATCCTTTACATACAGAATAGCAGGCTGCAATTTAAATCTTTTGCCAATGTTCAAGTTAAAAAATGTCTCAACCTGAAAATGCTCCAAAGTTTTTGGGCCTTGTGCCAATCCTCCCAAAGTCAGACCCCATCCAAATTCGTCTTCGGGGGTGTCACACACTGTAACTGCCCATTGAAAATCTCTGGGATTCGAGTTTTTTGTCTCTATCCAACCTCCTATTTTTGTGCTCTCGTCAAGTTCGGAATTAAACATCAGAGCAATGGATCCATCCAGTATGTGTCTTTACCTACTTGTCGAGCTA
>NC_026151.1:2548867-2549720 GCF_000512975.1 Sesamum indicum
ATCTTCCTCAACAGATGTCTCTGAATGTCTATTACGTTTAAATATGCTAACAGGAACTGCAAATGCTCCAAGACTAGTATTTTGACTTGATGGTCTAGACTCTTTGTGTAAACCCAAAAGTGAGAGCTTTGTGCTTTGGGACAGTTGCCAGACAACTTGTCCAAAAGTGCTCAACGAACATGTAGCAGAATTAACCTGGATTTCTAGACCAGAAACAAACTGAGCCAACGAGGCAACCACATTTGATTTTCTCACCATTATGCCAATGGCACCACCATTGTGTTCATTTAGGAGTGGTGGTCCAAATTCTGAATAATCAGTAAGGGCCCTTTCCTGCAAGAGAAATTAATATCTTGCATCAAGCCCTGATCCTGCACTGAGGCTAACAGTCACAAACAGAAAGCCACTGCTCTTTAGAACTTAGAAAGCATAGACATGTTTTGGGCATCATATACAATAGTGCAAGAAATGGCAATAGTTACCAGAGAAACTTTACCTGATGAGAACTTGTCACAACTCCAACATCTCGGCATTGCGCACCCATTGGAATTGCAACTGCAGAGAACCAATTGCTAATATGTGCTGCATAAAAGACTTTTGCGAGCGAAAGGGAGCTACCAAACATATCAATTTGACCTTTTTCACTGGCCATAAACTCTGCTACAAGTGTATCTTTCTCCCGAACACCAGTTTCAAATGTGAGTCTTGCATCAATACCAGTTCTAATACCTGATCTTTGGATTGCATCGTGTTTCTGCTCATCAACACCATCCATAATGAAGAATCCCCCACGGACATCCACTTTTCCCTTTACATGAGTGCTAGCTTCCTCGAATGGACTTCCCTTGGAAGA
>NC_026151.1:2549730-2561488 GCF_000512975.1 Sesamum indicum
CTCTTTCCACCTTGTCTTGCCTATCCCTCAGTTTCATGATATCTGAAAATGCTTCTCGTTGCAAACGCTTCAAGATTTCAATCTGCCAATCATATCATTCGAATAGTTGTAAAGCCCCATCACAAAGCCTGTTCTTCCTATGAAGCAACAAATTTGTCAAGCCCAAAAGTCCCATGTAAAGAAATGAGGAATACAAACTTCATCCCCAAGGCTGATAGGAACCTCCAAGCCAGTTAACATACATACTACTCAAGAAGCAACCAAGCTTAATTCTTGAAAAGGTAAAAAATACCATTCAATTTGAAATCTCCCCCCCCCCCAACCCAATTTCAATAGTGCTAGAGTTTATGAATTGATCAGAAGGGATATCAACACCAACCACGTTAAAAAAAAGGATGGTGGTTTAGGTTACCCTTCTCCTGAGAGTGTATCACTAAAAGTTTCCCAGCTCGAAAAAACTCAAACAAGTTCTTTTACATTTAAAAAATATATATATATCTTAACTTGCAAGAAAATCTACTTCAATCTGAACGCCTTGTTAACTTGGTTCTGGAATTCACAAAAAGAATTAATCAAGTTCTATAACAATCCAAATATCACCAACAGCTAATGAGCAACACGAATTCATAACACAGCCAATAAATGGTCAACCCTTCATTTCTTGATGCAAATCCGAAAGCAAATAACTTACAATCCAAGATACTCCATAATCATAACCATACACAAGAACAGAGAAGCTATTGTACTAATGCATCTCATGATGCATGAAAATATCATTATGCACTATTTCCTCTCAAACAAATCAACTCAGAGGGAAGTCTCTCACACTCATCAAACACCTCCATAAACTGAATACAAAGTACAACATTACACCGATAGTGAATCAGGAAATCATAGTAGCACTACTTATCATCTACTTCAAAAAAAAAAAAAAACACGCTAAATGGCGCCAATTGAAGAGGTCACGAGCAAAGTCCTCCGAGGATTTTGCAAACCCCTTCAGCTTGTCAACCACTGAGATCACAGGCTCCATTTCTAAAATTCAAACCCTTGCCAAATACTATCCGTGTCCTCAAGAAGAAAAAGTGTTGCTTGCAGGGCTTTATGCTTCCTAGATTTTATTGAAAGCGTGGTGCACATATAGCGAGATTGATAATCGCGTTTCCTTTCTGCTGGAAATGCTGGACATTGTTTAATACGATATCAACTAATTTAGGCATAATTACAATGTATTCCCTGGTGTTTGTTTTAATTATATATGGACCCAATGAGGTTTAAAAAATTATATCTCATATATCTAAAATTTATTTTCATCTAACAAATTTATATTAGTCAAAATTCAACGAATTTTACTGATATTAGCAAAAAAATTGAATGCAAATTAATATTTACCCCGATTGACTTATGATCAAACAAATCTTTTCTTCACACATTGCAAGATATATTTCATTTTTATAAGGGTAGTTTAATCAGAAAAAAATTATTCGATAGGCAATAAATCAATCAAGGTAAATATAAATTTACATTTAATTTTTTTGCTAATATCAACAAATTCAATGAATTTTGACTAATGGAGAAATCTATTTATTAAATAAAAATAAATGTCAATGGTACTAAATATCATACCACAGAAAGTCAATAAACCCACCATCGGAAGAAGCAAATGCGTCGAGTACTCTAATTAATAAGATTGATGAAATAACAATTAACACAAAAACAGCCAATTGGAAAGCAAAGTCATGATTTTTTCTTTCGCTTTCGGATAACTCTACTGAACAACATTAATTAAATGGAGTTATCCTTAAACTCTACCTTTAATTAAGTTTTACTAACTTTTTGGGAACTAAAAGAAAAAGAAGGTTCGCAACCATCGTATTCCGATAAAAGAGAGGAATATGAGCTCCGATCTAACGACCAGTACTATTCTGACGGCAAGGAAAAATAGAGTAAGTTGGTCTATATATTGTTCCTATAGTATTTTGAACTTATAGTTAGAAGTTACTTTACAAATTATAACAACCTTCAAAATAAAAATATGTAATTATTTTACTAATTTATTATTGAACGATGTATTATAAGAATTTTCTTTTTCTTATGCTATCATCGCAATTCATCCAGTGAATTAATATTTTAAAAAATTTGACCAATCAATTGCACCAACTTGATTTTTAAATTAAAATAATTATATCAAGCAATAACGTACTTTTGACCTATCAATACACGTCCATCCATCGTCACGCCGACCTTTTACATTGCTAAAAAAAAGAAATCAATTAAGAAAAATAGAGAAAAAAACATCCAAATCAATCAATTATTTTTTTTAAACTTATATACTAATTGCATGACAAATATATTTCACCATCCATTCAGCCAAATGTGGGCAAATTCTAACTCAGATAAGATTTGCCCGAATTTAAATTAATTATATAGCAAGTGCAATACACTTATCATGTAATATATTACTTATTTTGTGATCGATTTGGTTTGGCTAAAACTTATTTAAGTAAGAATTTATTTCCAAATTTATATCATGTAATAATTTCTCTTGCAATACATATTATACCTTTGATGTAAATTTTGTTTCACCTCCAAAGAGCCAACTTTCCAAGAACGAATTCATACCATGCTGTATGAATTCATAATACTTCTATCTTCTGTAATAGAAGAACAACAAAAGACTAAGATGGAGGGTATGATCCTCTACCCCTTACAATTTATAAGTATATCTCTATATTTGAAACTGAACTAGGATGAGAGAAGGGAGTATATGAATCTGCAGGAGCATAGTAGAAACGAAATCACATGATGAAGCTGTTGATGTATTGCTCCAGGATCTGATGTACGATGAGCCTGTACGTTCTTTCTGTCGGATGAAAACTGTCCCAAAATACGTAGTCGGATACGTCCGGACACGCATACTTGCAAAGAAATGCTACTTCCACCGTCCCTGTTCCGCAGCATCCCTTATCTGCAATCTTGAATCCTGTCATGGGAACATCAGATTTCTAACTCATAATGGATGTAAGAATCTGCATATGTTGCTAAGGTCTCAGCAGGACGGACAACGTTGTCGACTCTAGAGGTTAAGGACAAGAACGCGTACCATATTTTTGCGGGTTCTGAATGAGGTCGAGAAAATAATTGTAAATATCAATGTCCACGAGCCTTGCTTCTGGGAATTGTCGGTTGATGGAGTTCAGGGCAGCCGACAGTTTCTTGTTGAATAATTGTGCGACTTGATTGTACTCATCAACGCAGTTTCTTGCAGGTCCTCCTCTCAAAGTCCTTTGTGATGGCAGACATCCTATTGGCGGCAACCTAAGAAGGCCGATTCTGCGTGCCCCCAAACGGTACAAGTCCTTACGATGTAGTAAGATGAAACATATTAGTATCTTAGTCTGATGAACAACTGTTAGTTTCTATAGTTGTTTATTGTTTACCTGCACGAAGCTGGAAGCGTAGCTGACTAGAAGATCGGTGTAAGAAGGAACATCATAGTGAGACTGTCTCAAAGGCGTACCAAAGTAAGTGTTGGTAATGTCATTGCTGCCCGCGACCAGTATAACTAGACTTTCTTGCAAGATTTTGGACGATCTTTCCTCTCCAGCAATCTTCTTGAGCTTTGTTATGTAATCTTTGAACAATGCCAACTGATCGGTTAAGGACAAGACTGACTACATTTATCAAGTTTAGCATCAATTCAAAGAATCTAATAAATCACGATAAGAAAGAAGATTTTGAAAGAAATTACCGCGAGATCAGATGTTAAAGGGTCAAATCCTGCTGCTCCAGATGCAAAGTTGACACCTGTTAGGAGATCTTGAGGTTGCAGAGACGGATCGAGATATGCAGGCAAAAGAGGTTTGATTCCCAACTCTTCAGCTGTCAAGCAATTAGACATTTATGTTGAATTTAGTTCACCACCACATGTACACAGACACAAAACTAGAGGGTGTCAGACGAATACCAATAAGGTCTGATGGAACTTTCGCGTCAGAAAACCGTCCAGTCGGCTTTCCTCCCACAAAATCCTTGCCATAAGGAGGAAAGTTGGCTTTAGCTATTGTTTTGATGTAGTTATTGTTGCCAGTATCGACTATGGAGTCTCCGAACACGATGAGTGCTGGAATCGTAATGTTATGTGGTAGATGTATCACTGCGCCAGCAATGCATAACAAGGCGAAGAAATGAAATAGTTTCAGCCACAAGAACGGCATTTTCTATTAGCAAGTTTCGGTTAGAGTTGTCTCTGCAGGTCCATATTAATAGAAGACTTGTATTATTATCATGGCATGTTCTGAATGCTGAAGATTGGCCGAAATTTATTGCGTTCCCATTGCATATTTGACTTGATTTATGATTCTTGATCCTGTGGTCCTTCCAATCATTAGTGCATGACAGCTTAGGAGGAATGAACCTAGCGAAACTTTACTCTAGGTTGTTTCTCGTTTCTCTTCTGGGGTGATAGAGACTCATATTCGAGTAATTAGGCACCATTATAGTAGGCAAGAAACACAGTAAAACAGTGGTCAAACTTGTATTCTTTTTCCTTGTACATTCGCACTGGAACATCATCAGTAAAAAAAATTGACATTCTATAAAAAAATATCATGTTTGATCAATCTAGTATAAGAATGTGAGAACAGATTAGGATGAGTAGGATGTTAACAATTTTGGTAGCTGGAGAAACTCGTGAAGCTATCAGCAGCGCGAGGTTTCACAGACGAAGCTCTCTGATGGACTTCTTGAGGATCTGATGTACAAGAAGCCTGTATGCCTTTTCGGTAAGATGAAAACTGTCCCAGAATACGTAATCAGAAACATCCGAACATGTGTACTTGCAAAGGAATGCTACTTCTATTGTCCCTGTTCCGCAGCAGCCCTTGTCCGAAATTTTAAATCCTGTCAAGACAGGTTTCATTTGGAATCAGAAGAACTAAGCCAGACAGTGAAATAAGCAACATTGGTTTAAGTGAAAAACTAGTTTAAGTCCAAAAGTTTAGCAGAATACCGTATTTTTGTGGGCTACGGATGAGATCAAGAGGGAGATTATAAATATCTATGTATACAACTCTTGCTTCTGGATATCGAGCGTTGATAGAATCGACTTCAGCTGAAAGCTTATTGTTGAACAGTTCTGCCACTTGGTTATATATATCTATACATTTCCTTTCTGCTCCTCCCTTCAAAGTTCTTTGTGATGGCAGACATCCTAGTGGTGGTAAACCAAAAACACCGATTCTACGTGCTCCCAATTTGTACAGCTCCTGCAACGTGGTACAACAGAGTATACTATGATCTTACTCTATTGTTACTTAAATTTATCTGCTGTGCCTAATGAAGGTGAAAGAAGACAAGTTCATGAACCAGATCTTACCTGCACGAAGTTGGAAGCATAGGCGACAAGTAAATCAGTGTAAGAAGAAACATCATAGTGAGATTTTCGTAGAGGCGTGCCAAAGTAGGTATTGGTAATGTCATTACTGCCAGCAACCACTACAAATAGACCTTCTTGTAATATTGTCATTGTTTTCTCGTGTCCAGCTATCAGCTCGAGCTTTGTTGTGTAATCTTTGAACATCCTTAACTGGTCGGACAACGACAGTACTGACTGCAAAAACAAGTGGGGACATTCGGAGTTTGAGGTTGCAAGCAAAATGAACGGACATTCATGACATACGAAAAATACGATTCTTGAATCAAGAAATGCACGTACTACAAGATGGGACGTTAGAGGGTCGTAGCCTGCGCCTCCAGAAGCAAAGTTGACTCCAGTCAGGAGATCTTGAGCATGCAGAGTTGGATCAAAATACGCTGGCAGAAGATCCTTAATCCCCAACTCTTCAACTGAAAAGCGATCGTAAGTTATACAAACAAAGTCGCTTGTTCTAACATGCAACAGACATAATGAGACTAAAGAGTTGTGCAATAATACCAATGAGGTCTGACGGAACTTTTCCATCGCAAAATCTCCCTGTCGGCCTTCCTCCAATGAAGTCCTTACCGTATGGAGGGTAATTCACTTTGACTACGGTTTCGATGTAATTGTTGTTGCCAGTGTCTACTACTGAATCTCCAAACATAATGACTGCTGGGATTGTGCTGTTTTGTGGCATAGTTGTGACTGCTTCAGCAATGCATACTAGGACAGGAAAGAGTAGTTTGAAGAGCAAGAACTGCATGGCTGTTGCAACTTTCCTTACAGATCCCTTTGATGTTTCCTAAAGTTGTAACTTAGTATGTCTGAATTTGAGTGGCATTTTGGGTTTTTATTGTTTGATTTCTTGGATTCGATAGTTGAGTTCATTTATTTTGGTGATATGGGCATCTTCAGAGCATGATGAGTTGCATTTTCTTATTGATAATGGGATTTTTGTATAAATATACATAAATAAATATAAGATGTAATTTCAATTTTCCCCATTAGGATGGTGACTGGTGAGAGAGTAAGTTGCAAGATTCAACCTGAGATAATTAATAAGCCCCATGCTTGTGACATTATTTCA
Organism: Sesamum indicum; assembly: GCF_000512975.1. NCBI lineage: Eukaryota > Viridiplantae > Streptophyta > Magnoliopsida > Lamiales > Pedaliaceae > Sesamum > Sesamum indicum. The sequence continues at coordinate 2,556,237 of NC_026151.1, forward strand.
CCAATGAATAAAGTTGGAGGTGGTTTCCTAGTTTGCAATGCTCATAATTGACCCCACATCTATATATTCTTATTAGGAAAGTTGTAACTCAAATCAGTTTTAATAAAATTGAATCAATTACATAATAAATGTAATATACTTACCATATGATTGGCTTAAGTTTAAGAAAAGTAATCAATAGTTTTATCGCACTTAATATGTGATTGTTTTGATTTGATCAGATTTGATTTGAATGAAAAATTTTCTCTTCTTATACTTTTGAAATTTTTATTTAATAAAAAAATTCAAAAATATAAGTGATTTGATATTGATTTAGGTGGGGCCCTTTAGAGCTACAACGTGGTCATCAATATTTTAGTTGAATGAATGAGAGGTCCTGATTTTAACCCAAGTTCTCTATTTCACCCAAATTGTAATTAAAAAAAGAGAAAAAAGAATAGTTATGCCAGCCTCCTATGAGGTTTTGTGTAATTATTTATAAATTTTTTGTAGTTTGATAAATGAAATCTAGTGCACTTGACGTTTGTTTTCATCTATTAAATAATAAATTGATATATTAGTTAAAAATTTACAGATTTTACACCGCATTTACGTATAAGATATTATAATTTCATAGAAGGACGGGGTATTATCCAAAACGGAAAAGCCAAGGCATGGGCGAGTTATAGCATAAAATTGAAGTCATTTACCTAAAAAAATAACCTATCACCAAACAACCGCACACATTAAATGCGGAAATGTGTGGTCGCAGGAGGCAACCATGTGCAGTGATAATGCTCTTCTTATAATTGGAAAATGGGGAGCATTTGAATACCAAAAAATGATCAGCGTTAAGCACTCGGAAATTGGAAACCGTCCACCGAATTAATAAGTAGGCAATACTCAACCACTTGGGCCGACGTTATGCCAAAGTGCAATGCTGGTTGCCAACCTGGAATTGGACCATGTACCATTTTAATCACCCATCAACCTCCTTCCTTGCACTAAACACTTTTTCCAGATTTGGATTGTTATTTGGGTAATAATTATTCAAGTAATTATTGCATAATATTTAACCAGAAAATCCATCAGAAAGGCCGTTTGTGATATTTTGAATTTTTTACACTCTCCTGTAGAAGAAACACGCAAGCAAAAATGAATTGAAATGCCAGCGACACGACTCACAGGCGCATAAAATTACAGCTAAGCCAAACACAAGTTCTTTATTTTTCATTCCCATGTCTTTTTTTCTTTTCTTAATCTTTTATTTCATAAATTAAAAACATTACTTTTAACTTATCTTTTACAAATAAATAACCATTTAAACTATTGCAAACACCAATTAAGAAGGATTAAGCAACGATTTTTAATCCAATAGTTGACCATCTCCTATGTAATTTGATCGAGAATTGTATAATTAAGAAGAAAAGCATTTTAATATTTTTAAACAATTTTCCCGCTGATATATTAAACCAAGTGCAGAATCAACCAATGTTCTACCTTCCGACAACAATATGCAAGCCAAAAACAGCATGCCCTTCATCCTCACGGATTACAGATTTTCAGTTTCAGTGTTGTAATTTTTCCAATAATGCGCCGCCACATACAAATCAAACATTAATTTACATTTATAGGTCAATGAACTTGCTGTCCCAACACCTCAGTGCAATACACCAGAATTCTCATGTACATGTAAGAAATGCAAAACCAGCTCACCGTCTTTGATAATTTAAGACAGACCGGATCTAAGCCCAAGTTTTCAATATTTAACAACAAAAAAAGAGAAAAAACACAACCCCTTGAAATATTTTAACAAGTAGAACAAGAATGAAAGAAGAGAATTCGACATTTCATCTGGTGAGGGGTTCAATGGCTGGTAACAAGAAAAGGATGCTGACAAACCCCACACTCGATGGTCTCTGAACCAGAACTGGGAACTTGAACCTACACCAATTATGAACAGCACCACAATGAAAATCACGGATTATGCAACAAGCCATCATTATAAAATCAACACAGGTAAAGGAATTATATGAACCTGCAAGTGTACTGTACAAGTTGGGCAGGCAACCTCTTTCATCCGCCTTCCAGAACTGTCTGATCTGGAGCCTGCGAAGAGGTATAGATATACTAGTATGATAACTGATCATGCACTCCAATTATATTGTATATGAGCCAGATAGCATAGCAAACCAGAACAAAAGACCAAGTCATCCACAATCATTAAGACACAAATCCATAATTAACATAATCAATTTGGATATCTAATCAACTCTGTCAAGACCAGATGAGGCGATTATTAAGATGAGAACCACATATTAATTTTTATACTAACAGCAACTTTGAGCACCAGAACGGAAAAATAGCACAGCAGGACCATAATCTAGGAACATTACAACCTGGGGAACAATCACTGTACTGTTCAGTACCTACAGATTTCCAATACAAGTGAAAATAAAAAAGAAAGTAGGTGCACTGTCTCGAATTTAAAGTTTTGGCAGCTTACTTAGAAACTTCATAAACATTCCACTTTAAACTGTTGCGAAATGATACTCAGATGTAGTTAAATAGTACTAATTCTAATTGTCAATTTGTATTGCAAACATCCCCAAGCATTTGTCTTTCCATTCTTCTAAACTTATTAAGAGAGAAAACCATAAAAGATGTTTAGATCGAGGGGGAGAAAGAGATGGCGCATTAGGGACAGAAGATTTGGGGGGAAAGATGAGCTAAGAGCACTCTTCAATAGCGTCAGGAGATATGCAAACACAGCAAACCAACCAGAAACTGTTATAAGCATCTAGCAAAGTCCTCAAAAACAACAGGACAATCAACTGTTTTTACATTAAATGCATAAACAGATGCCACAAGGATAGGCAGCAAGCCAGTAACACAACCAGTTTTAAGTACTTCAGGATTAAAATTTACCTGATGACACCTTGCAGCTTCTCTCCATCTCCTCCTGTCACAATCAAATTCGATATGGAACTTATAAACTATAAAAGCATCCAAGAAGTGCGAAACAAACTAAAAAAATAAGATTCCAACAAACAAAAGCAAATTGTGTTACTGGTTCAGACTTAAAAAACAGCTGCTTTAATGAACACAAATGAAACAACAACGCATTAGTGCCCCAAGAGACAAAAATAAAATCAGCGTAAGACTTATTAGCCCACAAGTTACCAAAAGATAAAACCTAAAGTTGATTACCATACCATTACCTATAACAATACTAAGGCTAAAAAATATTCTTGACCAATAAACGAGTAGTGTTATTGGATATGTTCATGCAAGTGGTTCACCTAAAAGGTGAAAAATATTAAACCATACAAATGATAATTCAGAACCAGATCTTGGTAGTTCTTCTATCTAATGAAGCACAAGATAATTAATTTGCAATGCTGTGCGTCTGCGTGAATGATGTCTCATAGTATGCATCACCTGAAGTTTCTTGGCAAGATCCTCATGACTTTGAATGACAGTTGATCTGCTGGCAGCATCCTTAGCAGCACTTAGTCTACGAGAAACTTCAGCCTATAACAAATGGAATCTTTAAAAATTAATCTGCAGAATCTAATAAAAACCCAACTTGTTACAAGCATCAGAAATATGCAAACATATTTTGACGAAAACCAAGTTATATTCTGATTATAACCAGCATGAATAACTCCACCAAGCAATCTCTTTTAAACTGCTGTAAACTTAAGGCAAAGAGACATACTTAAAAAATGCTGAAAGACCAAATCTGGACCAGAACCATAAGAGATACATACCAAGCATCGATCACAAACTCTAACGACAGGAGCATTCTCATCAGCAGTAAGAGCAGTTCTACCCTGAGTGCACTTGTCACAAAAGATATCTCCACAATTCCTGCAATGGTGCTGAAATAGAGGCCAAGGGATAATAAATATATGCAACTGCTGATATACATACACGTGCGAACATTGTATGCACAAATGAATAGATTCCAAGATGAAGACGCAAGAAGACGAAAAGGAGGAAAATGAAAAGTGAATGAGACATGCCTTCCGCACAAAAGCACTAAAGTCTGTCCCACAAGCTGTGCATTTTGTTACTGCTTCATCCGGGACCTATAAAAGTTGAAAAGAAACAGAATAAGTACCTGGCCTTTCAACTTTATGACAGAGTATGCAGATTTTAAGAAACAAACAATAACTTAGAGGCACTTTTCAAATAATCTACAGTCAAGTTTCACCAGAAAATTTTCGTATACCATAGATACAGCTTAAGGAGCAGCAGTGGAAAACCACAGTACTTATAAGAGAATTTCAATTCCACCTACTTAACTCGACTAGAGAATAAGGAAAATACTTTACCCAGTGATCTTTCTCCTCATTGACAGGCTTTATCAAATTCAAGAAATCACCAAGACCTTTTTTCTTCTCTGTAGGCTGCTCAGCTGTCTTCGGATACTCAGGAGGACGGCTTCTTCCACTCATCTCCTTATACTGCAGTTTCAAAAAGGAACTAAACATCAAATTGAAACAACTTCCTCGCAAATCTACCTACTTATGTCACATGTCTGGATGTGAATGTGTGCATATGACCTTATGGGTGGAGAAGCAAACAGTAAGTATAGAGGTACACTAGGATGTGCTGGAATACCAGAACTACATAATTATCAGTTGATGGTAAACAGCAAAACCATTTTCATGAGACAAACAACTTCTTACCTGTACAATTGCAGCAGTAACTGTGTCCAAGAGAGTGTTGGTCGTGTAACTGTTAGACTTCAACCTAATACGCCTTGGTTCAATGTCCACAGGAGTTTTTGACCAGAAGGCAAATATTGATGACTCGATGGCCTAGATGAGGTAACCAGTAGTTCAGTGACAAGAGCAAAAAATAACAAGAAAATAGAGGTGCAGTAGCTGAGACCATTTATAGCTAAAGGTGCAATAGGTGAAAATAAAGGGCATTCGCCAAAATACAGTCTTAGGAAAGCCAGTAACTCATTGTAACAGCAACCATTGCGTAACATCATGCCAGCATTACTCATCTAGTTCAATGGACGTCTTAACTCGTCATTTACCCCAATATCAGCAGTCATAGTCTATATACTTTGTTCATATATCTTAACAAACATGCATGTTTTCTTTATATCACAACTTAGACTCACATATATTACATGAAAGCTGAAGTCTTGGCAAATGTTATGGACAGAAATATATTCCAGCATACACTAAAATTGAGCTTCTCAAGAGAAGTGTTGATCATCAAGGTGATAAATGTCCTTTAATATAATCCAA
>NC_026151.1:2561498-2566470 GCF_000512975.1 Sesamum indicum
ACCATTGCTGAAAAGGAAAAAGAGTAAGCCAAATCATACTTCACATCTGGTTACTGAGTCAAGAAGATAAATTCTCAGTATCCGGTTGGTACTTGGGTCCAGCATCCTAATTCCATCCAAGCCAATCTGAAAAGCATTCCACCAGGAATATCTAAGGTTAATATATCATATACTGCTCATATCAAATAAGAATAAAAGTAATTCCTATGCTAACTCTTTATATAACAATGAAATATTCAAAGCTACCAGAAGAAGGGGGTTCATAAAGGTAACCAAAAAAATAGTGCATCTGCACGTAAAGGTAGAATATGTAATTATTAATACCAAAATAAAACATTTCCAGGGTAGTTTTCATAACGACCTGGCAAAGAACATCCATGGTGCTTTGTCCACCACTTTCTGCCAACAACTTCACTCTAAACTTCTGAACTCCGCTCTTGGCGTCCTGTTGTGTCTCTGCCTTAGGAACAGCCCTAACAACCTTCATCGCAGAGTTCGAGGATCGCTCTTTCCCCGAAGAAGATGAAGAATACCCGATTGGCCTGCCAAAATCATCGAACCCAGACCAAGTTGAGGACTTGGGAGCGGTTCCCCGTGCTCCATATGGCTCGGAACTCCCCCTGTAAGCATAAACCCCTTCATCCTTCCCGTAGACGCCATCATTTCCATACTCATTGTAGCCACTTTCCGCTCGTTTGCCATATAATTCGGACCCCATATCTGACCTGCTCCGACTGAAACTCACGTCGCGATTATCATATGGGGTTTCATAGAGAGGGGAACTTAACTGAGAGTACTGAGAAGAGGCGTGAATCGACGGGTAACCCGAATTGGCGGAACCGGGATTAGGGTTGAGGTTTGTGGTATAATTAGGCGCCGGCTGATCGTAAGACCGATGATAGGACGATGGTTGGGCTTGGGGCGGCGATTGGTACGTTCCATGGACTTCGAATTGGGGAAAGGAATACCCGGACTGAGGTTGCGTGAACGACGGCGCCGTGGGGAGAGGATCAGGAGTTTGGGGAATGGTAGGGTAGGAAGAGGAATTCTGGTGGTACGTGGCGGAGTAATCGGCCGAGGAAGGCGGGGGAGGCGTGTAACTGTTGGGGGAGAAGGGCGGGGCAGAGGCGTAAGACGGCGGGGCGTGGTAAAGCGGTTCGATCGGATTTTGGTTCGGGGTCGGATTCGAATTCTGGGTCTGCGGGTAGTGCTGCTGCTGGTAGTAGGGGACGGGGGTGTAATCGGGGTTGTGCATTGCGTTGAGGGAAGAGAGAGGAAACCTCCGGCGATCAATTGATTGACTTGTTCCACCACTCCGATTAGGAATGATTGCAGAGAGGGGTTTTGGTCTTTACTCTTTATAAAAAGAATCACAGCGATCAAATAGGGAGCAGGTAAGAGCGTTATTATTAAATCGAAAGCGGTATTTCTTTATGAATTCAGGAATCCCAATTCCCATCCATCTTCATAAGGTGTAAATCGTGTTCCACTTGGATTATAATTCATTCTAATTTTTAAATTTCAATATCGAATTCTAATAAACTACAATTATAAATTATAACATCTGGTCCAAGTTGTCAGGTGTCTTAAAATTGCTTTGAGTTTGTAAATTTGTAAATTTCTTTGAATTTTCCAATTTTGATGGAATCAGGTGTTTTAAAATTGCTTCTAATTTTGATACATTTTCTAATTTTTTATTTAGCCTTATAATAAATTTGTATTTCAGGTTCAATTATGATGTCGAACTCGCGAAATAGTGATTAGTCGGGAACTTCGAGCAACTGTCCCTGAACTTTGTTTCTATCTAATGCGGTTGTGACTAAGACGTTTTGGACCAATGCCAACCCCGAACGTCGTTTTCGAAATAACTCAACTGTGTAATCTCCAACCTGTTTTTTGTTTTCAATATGCTCGTTTAATAAGATGTGATTAGAAATAATTTGCTAACCACTTTATATTTTCTATCTAAAGGGTGGTTATTGTGACATTTTCGAATGCATAGACTTCCCAATATGTGATTGTAGTGTGATTATAATTCCTAGTTTATTGAAGAATGCCTCGTTACATGAACTTGGGCCTGAACTCGACTTTGTAAGTTATAAATAAGATTTCGTCTTGCTCTATTAACTGAGACCTCCAATATCGGTTCATTCGGAACAACCATAACATCTTTAATGTTTTGAAGCAAAATTCTCGGATTGCACAAAAAGCTTCCAACTTCTCTTGATACCGCATCATAACAGTTATACCACATCAACCAAAGAAATTTCACCATAAATACTTCACAAATAAATTATGAAAAAATAAGAATAAATTATCTTGAACTTGTTGGAATTATATTTCAGCTTAGGAACCCAGATCTGAGCAAAAAAAAGAAACGAACATATTTTATAGTGGTGCTAAAAAATATGAAAAAATGGGCGTCTAAAGAACATCAATGATGTGATCTTTTATTGTTAAGTTGTGAAGATTGATTTGAAGAAGAAAAGGATAACCTGATTCAACTTAAAAATCTCAAGTTGAGTTGGAGAAGGATAACCCGATTCAAAGTTGAGTTGGAGAAGGATAACCCGATTCAACTTAGAAATCCCAAGTTGGTTGGAAAAAAGGATAAGTCATGGCTATATATACTACTCTTATTAGCATTGTTTTGTAGAGCAAAGTAGAATAGAGTAGAGAGAAAAGAAAGAGTTGAGACGAGGGTGAGTGTTGTCTTTCACGTGTGGTGAAGACTTGCATACAAGTGTGTGTGTGTTGTACTCCTCAATTTTCCTCCTCTTTGAGTGTTTTCTCCTGGCTTGGTATCGCCCCCAGACGTAGGATTTATATCCAAACTGGGTTAACAAATTCGTGTGTCTTTTATCGCCTTCATATTCCACCTGTTATCCATCTTAACCCGATCCATTTCCTAACAACTGGTATCAGAGCCTGGTTCAAGGAGTTAAGATGGAGGGAAAGTTTCCAGTCGAACGGTTCAATGGTTCCGACTTTGGATTTTGGCGTATGCAGATGGAGGCCTACCTGTACGGGAAGGACCTGTACGAACCACTTGCAGAGAAGTCCGAGAAGACGAGTGATGAAGAATGGAAGGTGCTCGATCGAAAGGCGATGAGCGCAATAATCCTGTCGCTCTCTCGGAATGTCGCCTATCATGTGAAGGGAGCAAAGAGCACGAAGGAAGTTCTACAGACTCTTGCCGATATGTACGAGAAACCCTCAGCAATGAACAAGGTTATGCTGATGAAAAAACTATTCAGGTTGCAGATGGAGGAGAGGAAGTCGGTGGCCGATCACCTCAATGACTTCAACCAACTCACGACACAGCTGGCGTCTGTGGATATCGTGTTTGACGATGAGGTAAAAGCGTTAATTTTGCTTTCATCTTTACCTGACAGTTGGGATGTGGTTGTTACTTCAGTGAGCACTTCGTCTGGGAAGGAGAAGATGAAGTTCGACAACATCAGAGACATGATGTTGAACGAGGAAACCCGTAGAAAGCAAACGGGTGGATCATCTGGCTCTGCGCTACATACAGAGTCCAGAGGGAGACCTGACACACGGGGTAAATACCGTGGAAGGTCAAGGTCAAGGTCCAGGGGGAAGAACAAGGGCAAGAAGGAGATGGTGTGCTGGAACTGCGAGAAGCCCGGACACATGAAAAGCGAATGTCGGGCGCCAAAGAAGGAAAAGGAGGGCCGAACAGCGAATGCCGCGACGGAGGAGATCACGGATGCACTCTTGTTGAGTGTGAGCAGTTCTTCCGATGATTGGGTTGTGGATTCAGGGGCCTCATTCCACTCATGCAGCAACAAAGACATCATGGAGCCATACACCTCAGGTGATTTTGGCTTAGTTTATCTTGCAGATAACAAACCCCTCAAGATTGTAGGAAAGGGAGATGTGCGGATCAAATCAACGAATGGGTCATGCTGGACCCTACATGATGTGAGACACATACCAGGACTGAAAAGGAACTTGATCTCAGTCGGACAGCTGGATAGTGATGGATTCCACACGACGTTTGGAGACGCGAAGTGGAAGATCAGTCGGGGAGCAATGACTTTGGCTCGAGGACTAAAGTCGGGAACGCTCTACATGGCGGGAGGATCCAGTTCAAACATCCCCTTTGCAGGAACTGTATCGCAGGCTAACCTGTGGCACAATCGCTTGGGCCACATGAGCGAGAAAGGAATGAACGTGCTGAAGTCGAAAGGACGGTTGCCCGAGTTAAAATCGGTGGAGGTGGGTCATTGTGAACACTGCGTGTTCGGAAAGCAGAAGCGGGTGAGCTTCTTGACCACAGGAAGAACTCCGAGGAAAGAAAAGTTGGAGCTTGTTCACACCGATTTGTGGGGGCCAGCACCAGTGTCATCTCTTGGTGGATCAACGTACTACATGACATTCGTCGATGACTCCACTAGAAAGGTATGGGTGTATTTCTTAAAAAGAAAATCTGATGCCTTTGATACATTCAGGAGATGGAGGGCACTAGTGGAAAATGAGACAGGTCTACAAGTGAAATGTCTCAGATCGGATAACGGTGGCGAGTACAACAGTGAAGGTATCAAGAATTACTGCGCCGACCATGGAATCCGAATGCAGAAAACAATCCCGGGGACACCTCAGCAAAATGGCGTTGCTGAGAGGATGAACAGAACACTGAATGAGCGTGCGAGATGCATGCGATTGAAGAGCGGACTACCAAAGATGTTTTGGGCAGATGCAGTCAACACGGCTGCTTTCTTGATCAATCGAGGGCCTTCTGTCCCGTTGAACAACAGGATACCAGAAGAGGTATGGAGTGGTAAGAAAGTGGATCTTTCTTTCTTACGTACGTTTGGTTGTTCAGCCTATATTTTGAACGATGATCGGACTAAGCTGGATGCTAAGTCGATTAAATGTACATTCATTGGGTATGGGACTGACGAATTTGGGTATAGATTCTGGGATGATCAAAACCGGAAAATAATTC
>NC_026151.1:2567913-2572513 GCF_000512975.1 Sesamum indicum
TGGGTGAATTAGGGAAACCTCCGGCAGATGTGATTCTTCATAGCGATAGTCAGAGTGCGATCCATCTGGCAAAGAATCCCGCGTTCCATTCGCGGACAAAGCACATCGAGATCAAGTACCATTTCATCCGACAACTTCTGGAGAAGAAGGCACTGCAGCTGGAGAAGATCCAAGGAGAAAAGAATCCTGCGGACATGCTGACCAAGGCGGTTGCGATGGAGAAGTTGAAGCTGTGTACGGCTTCGACTGGCCTTGATGACTAGAGTGGACAAACCCGGCGGTACCAAGAAAGAAGTGGAGAAAAGCTAATCAATCTTCAAGTGGGAGATTGTTAAGTTGTGAAGATTGATTTGAAGAAGAAAAGGATAACCTGATTCAACTTAGAATTCCCAAGTTGAGTTGGAGAAGGATAACCCGATTCAACTTAGAAATCCCAAGTTGAGTTGGAAAAAGGATAAGTCATGGCTATATATATTCTACTCTTATTAGCATTGTTTTGCAGAGCAGAGTAGAATAGAGTAGAGAGAAAAGAAAGAGTTGAGACGAGGGTGAGTGTTGTTTTTCACGTGTGGTGAAGACTTGCATACAAGTGTGTGTGTGTTGTACTCCTCAATTTTCCTCCTCTTTGAGTGTTTTCTCCTGGCTTGGTATCGCCCCCAGACGTAGGATTTATATCCAAACTGGGTTAACAAATTCGTGTGTCTTTTATCGCCTTCATATTCCACCTGTTATCCATCTTAACCCGATCCATTTCCTAACATTTATTTCTATAAATACAGGTAACGATTTTATTAAAAAAATAAATAAAGAGGGAGGAAACTTATGGTCGATTGTTTGCACATAAATGATTGTTTGTATTAATCACAAAATTTTATTTGGGCCATGACTTCTTCAATTAATCCTAGGCCCCTTGGGCCTGGACAGCAACCATCAAAAAGAGATAAATTTAAGTGTATTCTCTTCAAATTTTGTGTAATTACGTATAGACTCTCTGTTAATTAAAAGGTTATTTTAGTTATTCTCATTATTTTTCTTTAATAGTAGATTTTTTTATTAGTCAAAATTTATCGAATTTATTGATATTAAAACAAAATATTGAACAAGAATGCATATACACTCTCAATTGATTTAGTACTGACTTATTTAAGGTCAAATAAATATTATTTTATTATCAAACTACCCTTATAACGGTGAAAATATACCTCCTCATATGCATTAGCTTGTGAAAATATGTAAGGGTCCGAAAAAGATTTGTTTGATTTGCAATAAATGAGTAGTAAGTCAATTTGGGGTACATATAAATTTTCATTCAATTTTTTTTATACCAATATTAGCTAATTTAGTAAATTTTACTAACGGGAGATATATTTAGTACACAAAAATAATGTCGTGTGTACTAGATTTAATTTTTCAAATTATGAAGGGTTTACGCACAATTATATCGAATCCCAAGGGCAGACCAGTGTAATTGTTATCCCTAACAAAAATGAGAAGCATATAACAGAAAATAAAATTGAAATAGAAAAAATAAATGATACTCACACCTCCCCTGTTGAAGTTTGTGTAATTACACGTATACCCCCTAATGTGAAATACCCTTGACATAATTTTCGTCTAACAAATAAATGTATAAATTAGTCAAAATTTAATAAATTTGCTTGTATTAACCAAAAAACTAAAAACAAATCCATATTTACCTCATACTTGATTATTACTAATTTAATAAAAAAATTTAATTTAAATCAGTTTTAGTTAAATCTCGGCATCTGATTAATAAGAAACTTAATTCAATCAAATAAAATATTGTACTCGTCAGGTGACTAATAACATTTGTCATAAACTCGACTCAATCTAATCAAATCTAATTCGGATTTAAAAAAAAAAAAGATTTCTTAATCAGTGCTCTTTTTATTTTTTATCAAGAACAAGAAACGAAGTGGGTTGTATTAAGAGACATATTTGTCTGTATTGCAATTTATAGGGAGTGAGTGGGGTTGTGATGAATGAAAATAGGTTGGCTTTTCAGCAGTGAATCATCGTCTAGGCAGTGAGAGTGGCAGATGCAAGCAAAGTACTGTCTGCCGAGCTCCAGACGATGCAGCAGTGGAGGCAGGCAGAGTAGCTGGAGGCTGGAGGTGGGCTGTTTCATTGTTCAAAGTCATTTTTCTGCTTTCAAATCTTTTACTGTCAGTCTCACAAAACCCACAGCAAGAAGAATCCCCTTTGATAAATCAAATCATCTATCGGCTTCTGCACTCTCTAATCTAAATCAGGAAAAGAATTCATAAACCCCTTTCAGTAAAAAAAAGCAAGATTCTTCAGTGTTCATTTCACACTTTGGGGTCAATGCTATTGCTATTGCTATTGCTAGTTACTACCCACAAAAGACACTTTGATGATGAACAAAGACCCATCAAAGGAAACTACATCATTAGCCAAAAAGAAAAAGAAAACATAAGCATCAATCAAGAACAAGTTTCCTTCCATTTCAAGTTTCTCTGATGGTCAGAACTTTGCTGGTTGGTTTCTTAGACCAAGAAAACCTCTATACTTGCTTCTTTTGCTGTTTCACAGACAGGACAGTGACCCAAAAGTGCTTCACAGGAGTTGCAACAGCAGAGGTGCCTGCAAGGGAAGAAAACAACACACATGGTTCGGGCTTGGCACGATTTACAAGCCATTTTCTTGCTCGGCTCTTCACTTTTTTTGTCTCCTGTGCTGCTGCTGCTGCCGCTGCCGGAGGAAGAATCGCAAAACGACATGTTATCATATTCTTGATGAGCTGCTGCATGTGGGAACAAATAGTCTTTCTCTTTGGCTTGATTCAGCCTGTTGTTGAGATCAGAGACAATGGCTTCTTTCTCTGTGGCCGCCTTCTCCCATGTTCTGGCTTCGGTTTCTGCCATTTTCAAGAAATCATGGAGCTCCCTTGTTTTGTTTCTTGCAATGGCTAGTTCTTGGTCTTTTTGCAGCATCAGAGTTTTGATGCTGGATTCGTATCTCTGCATTAGAGCTGCTTGCTGCCGCGTTCCTTCTTGCAGGATTGATCTCCTCAGTCTCTTATTCTGCTGAAAACCAGTAGTTATAAATCATGATTTCTTCTTAAAACCTTCAGACCAAAATATCAACAAATTGTAACCACCAAGAAAATCTCCCACCTGAATAACTCAAATCATCAACAAACAATAACTTCTTGGTTTTGAACACGAAAAGAATCGCACTATGTCCACATGCAAGCATGAATGCGAATATCTTGGAATCATGGGCAAATTACCATAGGCATGCATTCACATAACTTGATTTTTCATCAAGGAAAACAGCTCAATGGAAAAGTTCAATTTTTACCTCCAACTGAAGAAACCAATCAAGTTCCACCCTTTGTTTCTCAAGGTCAGAAGACAAAGACTGCAGAATCTCCACAGGCAGAGAGCCGAAGCAAGAAAACGAAGAAGAGGCCAGATTACCATAACAATCCACAAATGGATGAACATCCCTCCTCTGCTGATCAAGATGCTCAAGTTCTTGCAGACAAAAACCATCTTCAACCCCCAACACAGTGCCCATATGGGAATAATCCTGCATGCTGCAAATGGCAAATGGACCAAAACCCATGCTCTCGAAACACATATTTTCTGCCTGAACTGCCATAATACTAGACTAGTATTACGTTACAACCACCGCAAAACGCCAAGAAAACCCAAGAAAGAGGAGAACCAAACGCAACCCCTTCTCAGAGAGCCTTTTCTGAACATATGAGTGCTAAAAATGGTACACATTCATCAAAGAAAAAAGAAGAGGGAGTAGGTTAAAAGCTAGAAAAATTCATGTTCTGGTTACATCACAACAGACGCATGACATGAATCTCTCTCTTGAAAACTTTCTCTTAAATGGGCTTAGACTTTGGCGGACTTGTTACTTTGGGTGGTTGTTTATCTTAAAAGAGAGAAGCAAGAAAGGAACCTTTTTGCAGGGTAAAGAACCAGTTATATATACATATAGTGATGACTACCCAAAGGAGAAAAATATCAATTGCATTGGGTTCTTGACTGATGGGGAATTATCCATAACGTGATTAAGTAACAATAAATGAGAGAAAGAAATATTGGGAGAAAAGAAACTTTATTGGGATTCTCTCAGCCTTCTTTCGTCAATGACTCAAAAAGGGTTTGTATGTGAGAGGGAGATGGAAAAAGGAGGCATAATAACGTGGAAACGTACATATGCAGGTGCAGAAAGAAATAAAAGAGGGGAACGTACACATGCAGATTTTGTGACAGCACTCTTCAGTCCACATACATCGTGGGCAAAAGGGCAATGGAAAGAGCATGGGATGGCGTTTGTAAGATTTTGCTTCTTTTTAACAAGAACAAAAGAGGGTAAATTTTACTATCATTCACATAGTAAATTTCTGGGATTACTTCAATTATTCTCGAGGCATTATGCACGTGCGTGGAGGTTTAGAGATAAGCTATTTGCAATAAGAATATGGAATCCTTTTATTTCTGAAGAAATCAGTTATACATGAATATCATCATATCCAGAGATTATAACAGTTGGGATAGAAGAGACGGGCAAGCCATATAGTGCCTCCTAGACTAAA